>NW_006408607.1:1773183-1775105 GCF_000296735.1 Chrysochloris asiatica | reverse complement strand
ACCATAGATGAACTGATGCATCTGAATTATGGTGTTGCAAAAGAGTATAGAAAATACCATGCACTGCAAGAAGAACTACCAGATCTGTGTTGGAAGA
Organism: Chrysochloris asiatica; assembly: GCF_000296735.1. Taxonomy (NCBI): domain Eukaryota; kingdom Metazoa; phylum Chordata; class Mammalia; order Afrosoricida; family Chrysochloridae; genus Chrysochloris; species Chrysochloris asiatica. Next base: position 1,775,008 of record NW_006408607.1, on the reverse strand, counting down.
GGTACAACCAAAATTCTCCTTGGAAACAAGGTTGGTAAGACTTCATCTATCATAATATGGACATATTTTCAGAATGTATGAGGTCCTGGAAAAGGATATTATGCTTGGTAAAGTGGAGGGTCAGTGAAAAAGAGGAAGACCCTCAATGAGATGTATTTACACAGTGGCATCAGTAATGGACTCAAACGTAATAACAATTGTGAAAATGACACAGGATTGGGAAGTGTTTTTTTTCTGTTGTACATCAGGTAGTTGTGAGTAGAATGGACTTAGTGGCACCTAGTAGGATCAACACATATTTGCTCTCATATGGAGAATTCTCCACATTGAGTAACATTCCTAGCCTGTGTCGTTGTCCCATTCACCCTGAGAGTGAATGGATGACCACCACTGACTCCCATTTTTACCTGAGTAGAGTTCATATCCAATGCCTATCCATCAGTTTGTGGTGATTTGCATTTTGCTAAGATGCTGGGAGCTTTGCATCCAGCATTTCACATACCAGCAGCATCACGGATTATGAACAGGCATCTGTGGAACTTTCAGATCAGGACAGAGTAGAAGAAACACCTCGTGATCTACTGCTAAAAGTTAGTTAAGGAGAACCCTATGAATCACAACTTACTGATATAGTGCTGGAAGACAAGCCCCCTAAGTTGGAATGAATTCTACAGTACCCATTTCAATGCACTCAAACATACCAACAATCATAAAAGGTGACTCAGGACAAGGCAATGTTATACATGGGTTACCAGGATTTAACCAATTCTACAGAAACTAGCAAGAGGTCCCATCTAATAAAATGTTACCACTAATTATTTGTTCTCCTTTCTTTTTCTTCACCTCAAACCTAAGTAAATGTTTTCACTTGCACATCCAAATTTAGGGTGGAGCTAAAGGATAGTTGTTGCTGTTAGGTTCCATTTAGTCAATTTCTAATCACAGTGACCCTACATACAACAGAACTTAACACTGTCTGGTCCTGCACCATCCTCACAATTATTTTTAAATTTGAGCATATTCCTGCTACCACTGTGTCAATTCATCTTGCTGAAGGGTATCTCTTTTTTCACTGACCCTCCACTTTACTATGCATGATAGCTTTCTCCAGGGACTGGTCCCTCCTGATAAGATGTCTGAAGTATGAGACATGAAGTTTCACCATCCTTGGTTCTAAGGAGCCTTCTGGCTGTACTTTTGCCAACCCAGATTTGTTTGTTCTTCTGGCAGTCTGTGGTACTTTCAATATTCTTCTCCAGTACCATAATACAATACACAATTGATTTTTCTACTGTCTTCCTTATTCATTGTCCAATTTTCTCATGTATATGAAGTGACTGAAAATATCATGGCTTGGGTCAAGTGCACCTTACGCCTCAAACTGTTATCTTGGCTCTTGAGTATGTTAAAGAGGTCTTTTGCAACAGATTTGCCTAATACATCATTTGATTTTCTTTTTTCTTTTACTACTTCTTCCATGAATGTTGATTGTGATCCAAGCTATTCAAAATATTCTCATATTATGGTATTTATTATGTCTGACAATGTTCTTCTGTTATTTATAATGCTTTCAGTGGCTAAACCTTCTGAAGCAGTCCGCCTCTCTTTCTTCGTAGTCCATTTGGTCTGTAAGCTCCAATAAAACCTGTCCACCATGGATGATCATGTTGGTATTTAAAATACTGTTGACCTAGCTTCTAGCATCAAAGCAACATGCAAGCCACTACAGAATGACAAACTGAGAGAGAAGTGGTGAAAAGGGTAGTAGGTGTAGCCTTAAAAATTACATTTGTTGTAAGTCATACTCATTCTTCCAAACAAACAA
>NW_006408607.1:1771210-1772852 GCF_000296735.1 Chrysochloris asiatica | reverse complement strand
CTTTTATTATTCGCTCTCACAGCAGTGTCATGCTTATCACAGTGGCAAGTTTTCAGGATTTTGACAAATTATTTGAGTAATATTCATTTCTCCAGTTCTAGAAACCCAACGAGATGGATCAGCCAGGTGGCGTCATTGATGGACTCAAGTGTGGCAGCGATAGTGAGGTTGGCCCAGGATTGGACATTGTTTCGTTCTGCTGTGCATGGGGTCGCTATGATTCGGTTCCGACTCAATGGCACCTGACAACAACAACAACAACAAGAAACCCTTTATAGGAATGATTATCTTACATTGTTCTCCACTGAATTACTACTACCTAGAAAGTATCTGGAGTCCCTTGGAGGTTTGAGTTCACCCAGAAGTACCTCAGAAGAAAGTCTTCATAATCTATTACCAAAATTTCAGCCACTGAAAACACTATGAAGCACAGCACTCTCTGATATGCATGGGGTCATCATGTGTCTGACGGCTACTGGTTTAACAAGTACCTGAACCAGACTAAGTGTCCATAAATATTTACTAAGAATGAATAAACACTAAACATTCTTAAGTGATATTTAAAATTCAGTTTGACTCCACTCTTTATGTCTTTGTATACCATGAAATTAACCTAAGAAAATGAACTCAAAAGTTGGTAGGAACTTGGGATACATTTATAGTCACCAATATTTTATAATACAGATTTTTTCTAGTTAGCATAGATCCTCCTCCACACAGACTATTTTACACCCGCAAGATTTTTCTCAATGTAAATAATTAAATATGAAGAATGCCAAAGGAAAGGACTAGTGAGTAGTTCATCAATGGATTCATAAAATATTTGCTAAGTGCCTAATTTACATTTGGACAACTGCTTAACTTTTGACAGGTGAGTTTCATTGCTTTAAAAGTGAGGATAATGTCTATGTTACGTGACTAGCATTCGGATAAAATGATAGAGTATGTGAAAATATCATGTACATCATCTACTCATTGTACATATTCAGTGATGATTTTTCATGCTCACTGTATTACATTTGACATCATTTTAATAAATATTTACAACAAATACACAAGATAGGAAAATAATAGTTTTCCTTATCTCTGTTGTACATCAGAAATGTAAGAGCACTTATGGGACTTGCCTAATGCTGTGAATTGCAATTGAGTCAGCTTTAATCATGGCATCCCCATGTGCAACAGAATGAAACACTACCTGTTCCTTTAGTGTCTTCATAATCATTGGTATTTCCATTTTTGTGGCCTTTGTGTATTTTGATTGTCTTGCAACCTAGGTGGCTCATATTCCATCACTCTATCAAATAGTATTCTGTTAAGATCTGTAAGTTTTTTACTGGCTAATTTTTACAAGCAGCTCACAAGACCTTATTTCCTAGTCTACTTTAGCCTAGAAGCTCTGTTGATACCTGTCAACTATGCATAAAATACTCGTGGCATAGCTTCCAGCATTAGAGCAACTCATAAGCTCCTACAGCACAATCAACTGTCAAAAGAGGAGCTGATGTACCCTAAAGGAACCCAGGTAATACCCAGGATAAAAGAGTTTGTTCTGATTTCTACATTACTTTTGTTTAGAGCATGATGTCTGGTACAGTGACAGATACAAATAAATATTTTAAATTGTATAACACTACATTTT
>NW_006408607.1:1768695-1769308 GCF_000296735.1 Chrysochloris asiatica | reverse complement strand
TGACAACTATTCAGTGGGGACTCTTTCTTCCCCCACACACTCCAAAAGGAAATGGTTAATGTTCAACCATTTCAAGAGGTAGAATATGATCAAGAACCAATGATATTGAAGGAAGAAGTCCAAGGTGCATTGGAAGAATTGGCAAAGAATAAGGCACCAGAAATTGATGGACTAAAAATTAAAATCTTTAAAGAAAATGAAAGGACATATGTCAGGCAGGACCAGCCACTGGAAAAGGATATCATGTTTGGTAAGGTGGAGCGTCAGAGAAAAAGAGGAAGACCCCCAAGGAAATGGATTGGCCAAGTGGCAGCATCGATGGACTCAAGCGTGGCAACAGTAGTGAGTTTGGCCCTGGATCGGGCAATGTTTTGTTCTGCTGTACATAAGGTCATTATGGGTCAGTACTGACATGATGTCACCTAACAACAACAACAACAACCTCCATGAGTATAGGTCAAGTTCATCAAATTGTAGCAATTTACCCTTGTTTCCTTTATTTAAAAAAAAAAAAAATAGTTTTCTTTATCTTCTTCTAGTTGAGTTATGATTATCAAGCCATAGAGGCTAGATCAAATGGGTACTATCTGTAAATTTGGGTGTTCTTGTGCCT
>NW_006408607.1:1767219-1767723 GCF_000296735.1 Chrysochloris asiatica | reverse complement strand
TATGGTTGTTAAGTGCTGTTGAGTCGGTTCCAACCCATAGTGATCCTATATGTTGTTGATGTGCTTAGGTGCCATCAAACCGGTACCAACCCATATAGACCTTATGCACAGCAAAATGAAACACTACTCAATCCTGGGCCAACCTCACTACTGTTGCCATGTTTAAGTTCATCGATGCTGCCACTTGGCCAAACCATATCATTGGGGACCTTCCTCTTTTTCTCTGACCCTCCACCTTACCAAACACAATACCCTTATCCAGTGATTGGTCCCTCCTGAAAATGTGTTCAAAGTATGATAGACAAAGTTTGGCCATGTTGGCCTCCAGGGAGCACTCTGGCTACCCTTCTTCCAAAACAGACTTATTGGTTCCTTTGGATACCCATGACACTTTCCATATTCTCCTCCAACACCATAAATCAAAAGCATCAATTCTTCTATGGTCTTCCTTATTCACTGTCCAGCTTTCACATGAATATGAGGTTATTGAAAATACCATGGCTT
>NW_006408607.1:1764958-1765463 GCF_000296735.1 Chrysochloris asiatica | reverse complement strand
AATCTAAAGCCTTTGCATAGTCAATAAAGCACAGGTGACTAGCTTGTAATAAGTACACCCTGAGATCTCCAGAAAGAACTTAAATTGAAGTAACAGACTCTTCCTACTCCCTGTTGCCAAAAACAAACTGTGTTCAAATCCTCTTCTTGTATTAAACAAAGAAGATGAAGAATGGAAAGAGAAAAGGCTAAGAGTTGAGAATCGCTGGTCTTCTAGGGAGTACATTGATTATGTGTAGAAAAGAAGTGCCACCCACTCATTTGCAATGCCACATCATAAAGTGAGACATTCCCAGGAATCGCCCATAGATACTTGGCTTGTCTATAAGGTGCTGGTGTGGTACTGTGGGTTAATGTGCCACACTACAAAGCCATTTGAACTGCAAGGTGGGCAGTTCAAGCACACCAGCTGCTCCTTGGAAACTCTATACAGGGTCACTATGGCTCAGAATTGACTTGATGGCACTTAACAACAACAAAAACAAATAAGGTGCTGTGAGCTAATA
>NW_006408607.1:1762545-1764858 GCF_000296735.1 Chrysochloris asiatica | reverse complement strand
ACCACCAACATTTAAGCAATATTTTCAATTAGGCAAGAAATTACTCTACTAAATATTTCCTCTTTTTCTAATTACTGCATACACTTGTTGTCGTTAAGTGCCATCTATTCGGTTCCAACCCACACCGACCCTGAACAGGGTTTCTGAGGCTGTAAATCTTTACGGGAGCAGAAAGCCTCATCTTTCTCCTTCGGAGCAGCTGGTAGTTTTGAGCTGCTGACCTTGCGGTTCACAGCTCGATTCTTAACCACTACACTACACTGGTTGAGATTAAAATGTCAAAGGGAACTTATACTCTTCTTCATGTATTTATTAAAACACACAGAAAACAAACCTAAACATAAGTCCTGTGATAACATTCACAATTTTAGAGAACATAAATTATACAAGAAAAAACTGAAGAACAAAACAATAATGTTAACTGATATCCAAGTGTTTACAGTGAGCAATGAGTAGATCCTCACAGGGCTTTGCAATGGTACGCAGTTGAAGCCACTTTGTAATCGCTGGCAGTAAACAGGGCTGCAGAGCTCTTTGCCAGATATTTCAGAAAATCATGCAAATAGTCTAACAATAATGCAAGACTCTTCTCCTCAAGAGGGATATAGGCCAACATTGCTCCAATTCTTACAGATAATCTAAGTAGATGTGGCGCTCCATAAACCTGGGACATCTGTGCATCAGGGTGGGCCATGAGGATTTCAGCATACTGGGGCCTCTCAAATTTGTATAGCAGCTGAGTGCCCAACATCACATTGAAGTATTCTTTTATCCCTGCCACAACATTGTTAACCACGTATTCCTTATTATCGACATTTCATTGTGATCTCTTAAAATTTGCATACTCTTTCAGAATGGCATTAACATTTTTCTGAGCTGAGAGCTGAAACAGCTGCTTTTGCTTGGTAACCAAGGCTAAAACCTTGAGGAACCAAGGTTTTAAGTCTTCAGGAATCTTCACCTTAACCTCCAATCTATTTTTAAATGCCTCCTCATTTTCAATGGACCCAGGCCCTTTTCTTTTGAGTTGGCTGAGGTGCTTCACAGGTACTTCCACCATCCCCATTTCTAGGACCCTTCTGTTTGTTCTTTCTTGTCTTTCTCACAGATCCTGAAGGGGGTTCCTCAGCAGAGCAACCCACACACCCCAATCTGTCTTGAAGGGATTGCTCCAGATTCTTCTGTTGAGGACCAGCTGTCTTCTTTCCAGAGGAATCTCCTCTCATCTTACTTCTATGCATGTTGCTTCTAGTTGGCTTTTTAAATCTTCTACAGATTGTTGTCCATGAGTTTGAGACCCTGCTTTCTGGAATTCATTCAACCTTGTTTTTATTCCAACCAGTGATCTTCTTCCTTCTCCCCCTTCCAAGAACACCTAGTGTTTTCTCAGATGGAATCTTAAGAGGTTTTCAGGGATAATCTGAAAGGATGAGGTGGGTATCTAAGATTCTGAAATGTAGTATAGTTCTGTAATCAGGATCAGATATTATGATCCTTATGGTACAACAAATTTAGCTTTTCTGATGGTGACCTGAAATGAGAATCCAGCTCTTCCCAGCAGATGACATATTATCACTGCTGTTTCTCCAACCACCATAGTAATGCCATCAAATTTATTCTTAAAATGCTCTATAAATTTAACTGGAATATATTCCATGTCATATTGTATCTCTCATGGGCTTGTTTTAATTTTCTTCAGCTTCAACTTTAATTGCATATGAGCATCTGATTATCTGTTCTGCAGTATATCCCTGACCTGATTTTGACTGATGTGAGCTTCTCCAAAGACTCTTCTTTTCCACTGATGTGGTCAATTTCATTCCTGTGTATTTCATCTGGTGAGATCCACATGGATAGTTAACATTTATGTTATTGAAAAAAAATATTTACAATAACTAAGCTGTTTGTCTTGCAAATTCTATCTTGTGAGCTCCAGTGTCAATTCTATCAAGGCCTTATTTCCAACTTCTGATATTTCCTCTTTGTTTCCAACTTTCACATTCAAATCACCAGTAATTACCACTGCATTTTGCATTCATGTTAGGTCACTTTCAGACAGTAGAAATTTGTAGAGATTTTCAGTTCCTTCTTCTTTGGCTTTAGTGGTTTGTATGTAAATTTGAATAATAATTGCCTTAATGGGTCTTCCTTGTCCCACTTCCATCAAGTTGATTTCAACACATAGTCACCCTATGTAGGATTTCTGGGGAGCATGGTGACTATTTTATCTTACATTTTCATTTTATCCAGAACACATTTTTATTCCACTGGCTGTGAACCACAAGGTCGGTGGTTCAAGCCCACCAGGTCTTC
>NW_006408607.1:1753075-1753881 GCF_000296735.1 Chrysochloris asiatica | reverse complement strand
AAGAAGAATGAAGTCCTTGACAACTTGAATCTTTTCTCCATTGATAAGAATGTTGTTTATTGGTCCAGTGGTGAGGATTTTTGTTTTCTTTACATACAGATGTAATCCATACCTAAGGCTGTGCTCTTTGATCTTCATCAGTAAATCAAGCTCTGTATATATTGCCAATCATTGGGACCCTATAATATAGGTTATATTATTATCCCCAGCTGAAAAATGAGGAAAATGCCACAGACACTGAGTTAATAACCCAAGGAGTCCAACTCGGTTGTGAAGATGGAAGACAAACCAAGAGTCTGTGGCCAGTGTCTGCACACTTAAGCTTGAATTGAAAGAACAAAGTAGACTGAAATACTAGTAATCAAAATCTTCACAAATTTTCACTCAAGGATATGAGAAGAAATTTTAACAGGACAGAGATTGGAGAAAGAAAAAAAAAAAAAGATCTCTCATGTTTACCCTTTCAGTTATGCTGTGGTGCTATAGGATAAGCGGTGGACTGCTTCAACCCACCAGATGCCACTTGGAAGTTCTGGTGTGGTGCTGTCGATGGTTCAAAACCACCAGCTGCTACTTGGAAACCCGATATGGGTCTCCATGAATCGGAACCAACAGGACAGCAGTTAACAATATCTATCTCTCTATCTCTGTATCTCTCTAGCTCTCTATCTATGTATAGATAGAGAGATATAGATATATCTATGTATAGACAGAGAGATAGAGAGATCAATGGAGAGAGAAAGAGAGAGAGAGAGACCTGGTGTGGCAATGTGGGTTAACGTTTCTCAGTAATCCTATGCAGGGTT
>NW_006408607.1:1750769-1752750 GCF_000296735.1 Chrysochloris asiatica | reverse complement strand
GTGTTGATCCTACACCACCACACCAGGATTCTGACCCTCTATAGAAACATTTAATCTAGACAATTGTTTATTTCAGTGCTACTGTACTCATATATAATTTGAAAGTAATATAGAGTTAAAGAACTGTGGTCATTTCTCTGCCATTTAAAAGTAGAGTAGTGCACAGAAACTGAGAAAAAAATCCTACCTGCTTCCATGTCTGTTGTTAGCTCTCTCATTCTCTCTCCTATCTCACTCTCTGACTGTGCTCCAAGGCAAGTTTAAGCAAATATTTTGTTTTTGTTTTCTTTCATGCACAGTCAGGCAACATTTATCCTAACCAACATTTACCCAGATCAATACATTTTAATTGAAACTAATGACAGTTAGTTTAAACCAACAGATTTTTCACTAGCCTAAGTACATTAAATCAATAAATTTTTCAAAATTGCTATATGTTATGTAAAACAATGCATTTTCATTTTATACAGAACACATTTTTATTCCACTCTAATCTGCCAAGTTAAAGTCTGACTGAAGTAACAGATTTCTTTTCTTCTTTTTTAATTATACCAGACCTAAGATCTTGAATGAAAAAGACATATTAATCATTCAGATATATGAATTTGATTTCATTTGCTTTAATGTAACAGACATTTATTGAGCACCTACTGTTTGTGAAATACATTTGATACTCTGGAGGGGACAAAGTGATTAAGATAGAATAGAGTATCTGCCCATAGAAACTTATAATTTAGTGGTGAATACTTCCGTGGACCAAATTAATTATAACACAAGATAAACAAAGTGCCAAGGAATTGAAATTGAGGAAGATATGAACTGTTACTGAAGGATTTAATAACTGATATGAAAGAGGTAGCATTTAATTCCATCCTTGAACGATGGATACTTGTTAAGAGAACATGCTAGACGTGTTGGTTAGACTGAACAATATATAGTAAGCTCATGTCACCTATTATGACCAAAAACATCCTAATTTTTTAGATCATATTTCTACTTTGATGCTTTACTATCCAGAGGCAGAAGGGCCAAAAGTAGAAAAAGCATGACCTCCATTTTGCTTTTTATCTCAGTTTTACTTCTTTGATATAGAATAAGTGATTTAATGACTTGGAGAATAGTTAATTTTCTTGTCTGTGAAATGGGGAGAATGGCATCTCTTTCACGTGGTATATTCTGAATTACCCAGAGAACAATAAATAGAACCTTCTGCAAGCCTACATTTTAAAATGAGAATGCGTGTTTTTATCATGTACGTTTATAGAAATGGTAATGCAGGCATTATTTGCTAAAAACTGATTAATATACAAAGTGTGCTACATACCTTCTTTCTAATACTTGTGTGTGTGAAACTCACTTCACTTTGTGATTCCCTTCTATACAATGGATTGGCCTTCAGATTGCTTTCTGCACTCTTATTCTATTAAATATCAACGGAGTCATTGTGGTGTGAGTAGACTGCTTAAATGTCCAATTCTGCACCATTTTCATGATTCTTGTTATGTTTGAGTCCATTGTTTTTGCAATTTTGTCAATCCATATCATTGAATTTCCATCATTATCACTGACCTTTTTGCTTTACTAAATATAATGTCCTTTCTATGTATTGGTGTTTCCTTATGATATGTACAAAATAACCAAGCTGAAGTCTCACTGTCTTTGCTTCTAAAAAGTATTCTGCTTGTATTTATTCTAAGGCTGATTTGTTCATTCTTCTGGAAGCCCATGGTATGCTCAATATTCTCCACAAAAGTCACAATTTGAATTCATCATTATTTTTTCTTTCTTCTTTTCTTCCATTGATTTGTTGACAACTATTTCCATGGACCACCACTCATCTTCAGTTTGTCGTACTATGTTGGCTTGTGAGTTGCTGTGATTATGAAAGCTATGCCACTGGTATTTTAAATACCAGCAGGGTCACCCATGGTGTACAGGTTTCAGATGAGCTTCCAGACGAAGACAGACTACGAAAAAAGAG
>NW_006408607.1:1717721-1742557 GCF_000296735.1 Chrysochloris asiatica | reverse complement strand
TCCTGGTGTGGTGATATAGGATAAGCATGGGACTGCTAACTACCGTCGGCAGTTCAAACCTACCAGCTACTCCTTGGAAACCCTATGTAGGGTCTGTAGGTGTTGGAACTGACTTGATAGCACTTTAACAACAAACACCACCAAGTTAAATCTGCTCGAAGAAATCTCAATAAAGTGATTTTAAAAGGTATACTGCAACAAATGCATTTTTTAAAACAGGAAATCTCATAAAAGCCACACAATATTCTTTGCTAAAATAATGCTTACCCAAAAAAAGAATGCTTACCATACGAATAATGAGCACATTTGCCTACCAGGTGTGAAAGTTCCATGAGAACATTAGAAATAATTTGTGATAATAATTGAAATCATTGATCACAATATATAGGCTTTTCCTCAATTTCCTAGGTGTTCATCATAAGTTTTTGTTATTGAAAAAACCAAAGAGAGTAGATATAGTTTTGCATCCTCTTAAAACAAACAAACAAAAAAACCCTCTCATTCTTTATATTTATTTCATTATAATGGAAATGATAGATGTTTGATCACAGGCGACATTTAATATTAGATTGAAATAGATATTAAAATGTACAGTGGATGGGAACAAACAAGTCTGCACTGGCACTGGAGAGGGTCCTGGTCACATGCTAGGTCTTCTCCATATCTAATTTTGATAATATGATTGATGATGTGATTCCTCATAAGTGGTGGAAAGAAACAACATCAAAACTAATCACATTATGCTGGCATTTGGAAGTCTAAATAAAAGGTATATGAACTCATTACAGGAAGATCTTTTTACATTTGAAATTTAAATTTGCCAGCCCATCCATATTTGTCTGGGAAACTTGTGAATTTGTTTGCAGATGAAAATGACCAGGGTTGAGTAATCAGTATCAACTGATTACAGTTTATAACAGACAGCCCAGGGACTTCCTGGCGGTTACAGATCTGCCTTTATGAATCTCAAGAACAAGAAGGAAGATGAAATGCCCTGAGTCTCTATCCATATTCTCTTTCTCTCTGAAAGGAAGAACATCTCCCCCACCACCCCCACACACCTACCCAGAAAGTCCAGTAGGAATTTCTCTTTGAAATTTTTGTTTTCTCTGTGTCTTTCTTTTCTTTTAAATAGAAATGTTTAAGTGTTTTAAATTGAGAGAGTAAGTGTGCCTTTATTTCACAGATTTTCCAATGATGCAGTCATGACAGTGGCAGGCTGTACCAAGGGGGAAATTAACTTTAATATAAAAACACCAGCTAGGAAACCTCCAGAAGTCTATCATTTTTCCAATATGCGGCATTCAAACTCTATAGTCACACACCCTACACTTACGCGATCAAGAAATTTAGGCAATTTGAAATGTTACAAATATGCAAGCTATACCCATTATCCTAGATGGGCAATACAATTTATGGAAGATATAATAAATAGAGGGAAATTTTAGTATGTTTGTTCAATACAGAGTAGATAATTGAAGTACAGGATCCAAAGTAAAACCATAAACAATAATTAGATAGTGAGAATGTGGAGAGTTGACCGTGACCCACATAATAATACAGCTGAGCATCAGCAAAGACAGAACTGGTTTGCAATTGGAAGCAGATTATAAAGGGAATGTATGGCTTAATAAACATCTGGCAAAGCTGTGATAATATCCAAAGAAGAATTTTTCAAATGAAGGAACTCTCTAACCTTAATCTTACAATCTTAATTTGTGGAGGAACATATGATTACGTAGATGATACTATGTACATCTGGAGTGAAGTTAATATGATGGCTCTGTGAGCTTCAGTATCTAGGAAATTGCAATAAAAATGTGTAGAGTTGCTTAGTACAATTAACTACTACTGATAGTTTCTAAATTTAATATTATCTTCGTGATTGTACTTTTTTAGGGTTTGGGGTACAAATAACTCAAGAGTCTACTTTCAGAAAGAAAGAAAACAAAGCAAAAAACAAATTCACTCAGTGGACATGAGGTGCTAGTATGATTATCCAGAGGTTATAAAATGGGACTAGAAAAGGGAAAAAATATAAAATGAATGGGGGCCAGGCACTACAAACAACCTGGAAAATACATCCCACTCCAGTTGTAATGTACAAGTTCTAACCCTTGTCCATAGCTTGGCCAAAAGGCAATGTACCAGGAAAGAATACCTGCTTAACTCATGATAACTTACGTATGCATCCCTACCTAGTTGCATGGAATCCTGGCATGGTGCGGTAAGATAAGCACTAGACTGCAAGGTTGGTTAGAACTGCAATATTGGAGGTTCAAACACACCAACCACTCCTCAGAAACTCTATTTAGGTTATCTATGAGTCAGACCTGATTTGACAATACTTAATAATAACAACAGGAGCTCTGGTAACGTAGTGGTTATGAATTGGGTTGCGAACCACAAGGTCAGCAGTTCGAAACTACCAGCTGCTCAGTGGGAGAAAGATGAGGTGTTCTGCTCCTATAAAGATTTACAGCTTAAGAAACCCTGTTCAGGGTCACTATGGGTCGGAACCAACTCGACGGCACTTAACAACAAAAATAATAACAACAGGTGCATGAGGCAAACGCTAGTGTGATTCTGTAGGATCAACACTGGACCGATAACTGCAAGATAAACAGTTCAAACCCACCAGACACTCTACAGAGGATTTCTGTGAGCTGAAAAGCAACTGGACAGCACACACAATATCAGTTGCCTGGAGACAGTGCCCAATGGGATTTTTCTTAGGAATCTTGTGGTTTTGCGTGCCTATTTTACAAGATAATAGTAACTCAGCTAAGCACTGACCAGGAAACAAAAGTTATGCCTTTTAGAATTGTTTTGAATACACAGGAATAGTTATAGGAAGGAGGGGGACAAAGGAAAAAAACACAACCCAAAGTGGTGGTGGTGGGGGTTGTTTAAGGAGCTCTGGTAGCGTAATAAGCTATGTATCATACAATTTCTTTTTCTGTGTATCTTTTTTCCCTTAAGTAAAATCAGAATAGAATAGTATCTACTACTTCAGTAGCCGTAGTGGTTGTGAGTCCGGCTGCGAACCTCAAAGTCAGCAGTTTGAAACTGCCACTGGTTGTGGGAGGCTTTCTGCTCCCGTAAAGATTTACAGCTTCAGAAACTCTATGCAGGGTCGCTATGAGTCGGAACCGAATCCATGGCACACCACCACCGCCACCACCATTTTAGGTAGCAATGTGCTAGATATCATACGGAGTCCTGGTGTGGAGCTCTTAGTTAATATGCTGGACTGCAAGGTCGGCTTGAACCGTAAGATCGGCGGTTCAAGTTCGCCAGCTGTTCCTTGGAAACCCTGTATAGGGTCATTATGGGTTGGAATCCGACTCTACAGCACTTAACAACAACAATAACAGTATACCATGCAAATGAAAAGGAAGGAAATGGATACCATGAGTAGTATGTAATGAAACAAGGAGGAAATTAAAGCAGTCATAATTTATTGTCTAGATTGGAACACTTTTGACAGTAAAAGAGATAGTATTATTATTTATGTTATGGCAGCAGATACAACAGGAGTACTTTGTGCATATGAAATTGTAATAGGCCTGCGAAAGACAACATTAGCTGTTAGCTCTGTGAAGTTACATCATATACAATTAGGCCAATTCTGCCCAGTAGAACTGGCTACAATGATGGGAGTAGTCTGTATATGTACTGTCTGATATAGCAGCCATTAGCCAACGAAATGTGGCTAGTGTGACTAAGGGCCTAATTTGAAAATGTCTTCCATTTTAATTAGTACACATTTAAATATCTGCATGTACCTAATGGCTACCACTATGAGTAGTGCAGAACTAAATTGTTATTTTAAATTAAGGTGCACTGGGCTTTTATAGCTACCTACTGGGCACTGGTCAGCAGTTCGAAACTAGCAGCTGCTCCATGGGAGAAAGATGAGGCTTTCTATGCCCATAAAGATTTACAGACTCAGAAAACCTGTACAGGGTTGCTGTGAGTCAGAACCGACTCCACGGCACATAATCACCACCACTACAATTGGCAATGAGAGTTAAAGCATTAGACTTTAAGGTTGGTTTGAACCACAAGGTTGGCAGTTCAAGCTCACCAGATGCTCTTTGGAAACCCTATACAGGGTTTTCATAAGTCAGAACTCACTCAATGACACTTAACAACTACACACGTATAAGATCATTGTAAGAAGCATTTTAAGTTGGGACTTTGTTTAGACAAAAGGACTGAAGGTTGTCATAGACTACAAATGATATATAGTTGAGATTAGTGAAAATAAGTATGCAGTATTGCAAATGATACCTACCAAAGATCTGATAATGCATTTCTCATTCCACTTCCCAAGGGATTGTGAAACTCTGAACTTTCTGATTTTTGTTTTTCTTGTAATGCATTTCTCATTCCACTTCCCAAGGGATTGTGAAACTCTGAACTTTCTGATTTTTGTTTTTCTTGTCTTTTTTCCCCCCACAACTGATGCTCTGCTTTGGAGCTGAGCCATTCTCTCTCATCCAGGTTGATGTAAAATCTTAACTAATTACTCTACCCTGGGAATGTTTTTGTGGTTAAGTGCCACCAAGTCAGTTCTGACTAACAGCAACCCTGTTTAGGGTTTCCAAGGAGCAGCTGGTGAGTTTGAACCACTGATTTTGAATTATTTATTCCACAGTGCCACACCAGAACCCTGGGAATGGCCTCTGTCAAAATAATACTAAGGCCCTCATTCTGGTTTCTTTTCCAGCTGTACTGTGTCTGTCTCAGAGGGGAGAAAGAAAATGTATACCTCTTAACTAGGTAGAAAGTGTTTCCGAAGCCCATATCCAACACAATGAGCTCCCCTTTGGACTAAGGTTTGTATACCATTAGGCAGACTAATGACATGGTTAAAAAATACAAGCTCTGATGTTAAACAGAATATGTACATTTATGTACATGTGAAAAGCACATTAGTTAATTATTGATTGCATGATGTTGGGAAATTTTTTTAACCTTAAATCTCAGCTTCCTCATCTATAAAACAAGATTAAATAAATATTTTCTTTATTGAGTCATTGTGGTACTATATATGAAATGTGCCACAGACAGTTTATAATCTATGATAAACATTAGTTTAGTCAACTAATTTTTAATAAGCAATCATGTTTAAGGCTGCTTGATGTTACCTGGGTCTTTTCATTTGAGGCCCTAGCCCCTGACTCTACAGCTCTATGTGTTGGAACTAGGTGAGTGTTGAGTTTGTAAGACCAAGCTAAGGCAACTAGATGAAGTTTTTTGAAAAGGGACAAACATTCATCAAGTTTTGCTTCAACCTCAGGACCTTGTGTAAAATCAGGTTCTCGAAGTCAGGGCTCACTTTCTAAACTGGACCTGAATGCTTTGTTTCTTCATTTTGGACTCTGCATTGCCTTACTTTTTTTCACTCAGTTGTTGATTTTTTAGTTCTGTGGAACAGAATATCCTAAGATTTACTCTTCTTAAATTTAAAAAGTTTAAAAGAAGGTTAAATTTTTGTTGTTGTAAAGTGAAGTTCAGTCTATTCTGGCTCATAGCAATCTCCGTACAGAGGTTCCAAGGATATGCTAGTGAGATCGAACTGCCTATTTTGTGGTTGAAATTGACCTTGCAGTCCAGCACATTAACCCGCAGAGCCACATCAAGCTAAAGAGCCTAAATTCTTATCTATAAGCTGTACCGTCATTTATTTCTACATTGATAGCAACATGGTAGGATTGCTCCAAAGACTTTCTAAGATTGTAAATCTTTATGGAAACTGGGTGGCTGGTGTGTTCAAACTGTCAACCCTTTGGTTAATAGCTAATCACTTAACCACTGCACCACCAGGGTTCCTCTTTATGCATTTACTGAAGAAAATTTTTTGAGTTCTGAAAGCACTTTAAATACTGCGTTGGTTGCTAAATATATTATTGTTGTTGTTGTTAAGTGCACTCCAGTGAACTCCTACTCACAACGTCCCTGTATGGCCTTTTGAAATGAGGTTGGTAAGCTTGAACCACCAACCATCTGGTTCAAACCAACCATGCAAACTAATGCATTAACCCACAGTACCACATCGGAATTTATACTGGTAAATAAATCAGAAAAGGTACCTCTCCTAATAGTGTTTATACTCCCGTGTGTAGATTCTTCTCTGTGTTTAATATTGTTTGCAATGGTGTCGTATTTACTGTCAAAAAGAACAGGATTCAGTCATGAGATACAACGCTGACTCTGATAAGATAATATCCATGCACATACAAGGAAGACCAGTTAATTGCATTATTACTCAAATTTACGTGCCCACCACTAAAGTCACTGAGGATAAAATAGAAGAATTCTACCAACTTCTTCTACCAAATTCTACCAAAGGTTGGGAGCAAAGAGAAAAGACCAGTAGTTGGAAAATATGGCCTTGGTGATAGAAGTGATGCTTGAGAACACATGATAGAATTCTGCAAAACCAATGATTTGTTCATTTCAAATACTTTCTTTAGACAGCATAACAGATAACTATACCCATGGACCTCATGAGATGGAATACATAGAAATCAAATTGACTACATCGGTGGAAAGAGATGATGGAAAAGTTCCATATAATCAGTGAAAACAAGGCCAGGGGCAGACGGTGGACCAGACCATCAATTACTCATATGCAAATTCAAACAGAAGCGGAAGAAAATGAAAACAGGTCCATAAGAACCAAAATATGACCTCGAATATACCCCCCCCCCGAATTTAGAGATCATCTGAAGAACACATTTGCTACATTAAACACTAAAGACCAAAGACCAGAAGAGTTGTGGGATGACATCAAGAACATCATACGTGAAAAAAGCAAAAAGTCATTAAGAAAACAAGAAAGAAGGAAAAAGTCAAAATGTATGTCAGAAGAGACTCTCAAACTTGGTCTTCAGCATAGAGATGCTAATGCAAATGGAATAAATGAGGAGGTCCAAGAGCTGAACAGAATATTTCAAAGATCAACTGGAGAAGATAAAGCCAAATATTATAATAAAATGTGCAAAGAGCTGGAATCAGAAAACAAAAAAGGAAGAACATGCTCATCATTTATCAAACTGGGGGAACTGAAGCAAAATTCAAGCCTCGACTTTTGTTACTGAAAGATTCTCTGGGCAAATTATTGAATGAGGCAGAAAGCATTAAGAGATGATGGAAGGAATACAAAGAGTCACTGTACCAAAAGGAAATGGTTCATGTTCAACTGTTTCAAGAGGTAGCATATGATCATGAGCCAATGATCCTCAGGGAGGAAGTCCAAGGTGCATTAAAAGAATTTGCAAAGAACAAGGCACCAGGAATTGATGGAATCAAAATTGAAATTTTTCAAGAATGTGAGCCAGCTCAGGAGGCACTCACTCATCTATGTCAAGAAATTTGGAAGACAACTATCTGGCAGACTAATTGGAAGAGAGCCATATTTGTGCCCATTCCAAAGAGAGGTGACCCAACAGAATGCAGAAATCATTGGACAATCTCTTTGATATTTCAAGTGAGTAAAGTTTTGCTGAAGGTAACACAGAAACGGCTACAATCGTACATTGACAGAGAACTTCCAGAGGTTCAAGCTGTATTCAGAAGAGGCTGTGGAATGAGAGATATCATTGCTGATGTCTGATGGATCTTGGCTGAAAGCAAAGAATATCAGAAAGATGTTTACCTGTGCTTTATTGACTAGGCAAAGGCTTTCGATTGTGTGAATCATGACAAGCTATGGACAACGTTTTGAAGTATGAGTATTTTTGAACAATTAATTGTGCTCATGAGTAAAATGTACATGGACCAAGAGATAGTTGTTCAAACAGAACATGGGAACACTAAATGGTTTAAAATTAGAAAAGTTGTAAGATAGGATTGTATTCTCTCACCATACTTATTGAACTGGAATGCTGAGCAAATAATCCAAGAAAGCTGGGTTATATGAAGAAAAATGTGGCTTCAGGATTGGAGGGAAGACTCATTAACAGGCTGTGACATGCAGATGATACCCTGCTTGCTGAAAGTGAAGAGGACTAAAAATATGTATTAATAATGAAGATCAAAGACCACAGCCTTTGGTATGGATTGCATCTCAATGTAAAGAAAACAAAAATCATCAACACTGGACCAATAAACAACATTCTTATCAATGGAGAAAAGATTGAAGTTGTCAAGGACTTCATTTTTCCTGGGTCAACTATCAACACTCAAGAAAGCAGCAGTCAAGAGATCAAATGACATATTTCATTAGGCAAATCTGTTGCCCAAGCCATTTTTAAAGTGTTGAAGAGCATCAGATGTGTCAGCTTGAGGACTAAGGTGCACTTGACTCACGCCATGGGTATTTTTAATAACCTTGAATACATGTTAAAGCTGGACAGTGTATAAGGAAGACTAGAAGAATTGATGCATTTCTGTTATGGTGTTGGAGGAGTATGTTGAAAGTACCATGGGCTGCCAATAGAACAAATAGATCTGCTTTGGAAGAAGCGTAACCAGAGTGTTCACAACCAAAGTGCTCCTTGAGGCCAGAATGGCCAAACTTTACTTCTTATACTTTGGACATGTTGTCAGGAGGAACCAATCACTAGAGAAGGATATCATGTTTTGTAAGTTGGATGGTCAGAGAAAAAGAGAATTACCCTCAGTGAGATGGATTGACAAAGTGGCAACATCATTGTACTCAAGCGTTGCAACAAAGGTGAGGTTGGCTCAGGACCGGGCAGTGTTTCATTCTTTTGTGCCTAGGATTGCTTTGAGTTGGTACTGACTCAATGACACCTACAGCAACAACAACTATTGTTAGGAGCCACCTCTTCTGATATTGCCTATTGTTTGTTGTTGTGTTAAGTACCATAGAGTGGACTCTGACTCATAGCAACTCTGTATAAGGTTTCCAAGGCTTTACATTTTGGTGGAAGCGGAAAGACTTATTTTTCCTCACAGAGCAGTTTTCTCAAACTGGAAACCTGTGGTTTGCAGTCCAATTCTTATTGTATGGAAATACCACACTTTCTCAGATACCAACTGAATTTTTAAGTGGTATGCATCTCATATCTGCTGTTTGTTGTTGTTAAGTGTCATTGAGTAAAATCTAAATCATAGCAACCTAGGGTTTTCTGAGCAGTCATTGGTGGGTTTGAAAAGACCTTTTGGTTTGTCATCCCGTGCTTATCCTACAGCACCGTTGGTGGTGTAGAGTGCCGTCATGTCAGTTGTGACTCATTGCCACTCTGTATAGGGTTTCTGAGGAGCAGCTGCTGGGCTTGAACTTCAGATATTGCAGTTCAAACTGACTTTGCAGTCCAGTGCATTAACCCATAGCACCACACCAGGACTCCTTACTCCAGCGTAGTGCTTCCAACACTATCTGTGCTAAAGGATCTGTTGTTTTCTTTCTTTCACATCTATTGCACTGATTTTAGTAGGCAGTTCACACTACATATAACCTATTACACAAGTCAGACAATACCCAACCCAATTAGTAGCCAGTGCTATGAACAGAGTCCATTGATTATTGGCTTTGATGTCACCACAATAATAAATTGTCATGAAATGTCTAAACATAACTAAAAATCAATTTGCTTTGCATTTCTATACCAGTAAAAAGTCAGGGTGCAGACCAATGCCTGACCACATATTACTTGGGAAAGAGCACTGATAAAAGTTCTGTCAATAGTTGACTAGGTCTACCATGTTAATGGAGTCTTGGTGTGGTGCTGTGTGTTAATATGCTGGACTGCAAAGTTGATTTGAACTATAAGGTCCCCTGTTTAAGCTCACCAAACATTCCTCAGAAACCCTATACAGGGTAGTTATGGGTCCAAACTGACTCAATGGCACTTAACAACAACAACAACAAAATTAATAGAAATTATCATGAAAGTGGACTCCTGGTGTGGCTCTATAGGATCAACACTGCACTGGGAACTACAAGGTTAACAGTTAAAACCCACTAGCTGCTCCTCAGAAACCCTATACAGGCTCGCTGTGAATTGGAACCAACTTGGCACTTAACAACACAATCATGAAGGAAAAGTAGGAAAAACGAGCTCTTCTCCTGCAGTCCCACCCATCTTAATAGCCTGTGTACAAAGTAAACTGCATATTATTTGAACCTGTTGTTACTGAGATCATTAATCTGCATTCACAACAAGTAAAATGTTCTATCATTCAGCTCCATTGAGTCCCACTCAGTGAATCCAGATGGAAAAGCTGTGCAGCTGTTCTGGGGTTAGGTTCAGGGAAGAAGTACTCAATCTGCCCTTTTGAATGCCTAAAATAGGAAAGTAAATGGTAAATATTTGCATCTCTAATTAAGATAGGTAGCGCTGTGGGGTTTTGTGATGGACTGCAAAGTCAGTTTGAACCACAAGTTGGATGTTCAAGTTCACTTGCTGCTCCTCAGACACAGTCTACAGGGTCGCCATGGTTTGGACCTGACTCGAAGGCACTTAACAACAACAACTAAAGTAGGATCAGGCATCGGTGATAACAGTAGCATTTGGGTAATGATTGAGTTTCCTGAAAGGGAAAATTCTCTAGTTATTTTCCAGGTAAAATTTGATAATCCTTTTTGAGTTTATCACCTTATTCCCAAAGATTATTAAATTCACGAAGCAAGATCAAACTCCATTTAATGTCTTTTATCAAGGAAAGACAAATTCAGTTAACTAGTTCCTAATATATTTATGTTGTTCTTAAGTGCCATCGGTTTTGACTCATAGGAACCCAGTGTAGGGTTTCTGAGGAGCATCTCTTTGGTTTGAATCACCAATGTTAGGGTTAGCAGTCCAGTACTTATCCAAAAGTACTGTAAATACTATTAATTAAATAAACACATTTTACCTGTTTTAATTTTATTCTTTATAAACAAAGATAGCATGGGGTATTTTTGAACATAAGCAATAAGGGCTCACAAGACTAAATTAGTAGTATTTGTACATAGTCACTACTTGCCAACTCCTAAAACTATTTTTCATGGTTTTAAATTATTAACTAATACCTGATATTGTTAAAACTTGAAAAAAAAGAACTTAAACAGTAAAGTCTGGAATTATCCATAATCCTAGTACACAAAGGGAAACCCTAAGTTACCTTGTGTGTATTCAGCTCTATTATTTCAATAACACCAATTTTTTTTTGTGTTTGGGAAATAACTAGGCCTACTTAACATTTCCACTTCCCATAGTAATAAGTTTCTGTGGGAAATTAGGATTCAAACACTGCAACAGAACTTAGAATAGCAAGTCCTTTGTCGATGTAACCACTACAAAGTTTGACTGTATTCGTTTTGTGAATAGACTCTGATATTCACAAAAGAAGAAATTACCTAGAGCTTTGAGCTCAGCAAGAATCAATTCTTCAGCCATATCTGAGTTCTTGTAAATTCAGAATTAGTGGGGTCTGTGTTAATGAGATTTGATTGATAAAATTGCAGTGGCACTGATTCGGTGCTGTGATTTTCACTGAAGTTAGACTCCTTGCTACTTCAACAAGGGTTGGAGAGGGCAGCTTCTTCCTGGTACGTGACATCAGCGTTTTTTAATTACACCATTATGTGGTGTAAGGTGGACCTATAAGATGACCTACCAGAGGAAGTCAGCACTTTTTGAGTAAGCAGCAGCATATTTTTCACTTCTATCTGCAACCCCCTATTACTTTCAAATGGATCAGGTTTCCTTTCTTTGGATCTTTAGCTTTTGTCCATTAGAGCTTCCCCAAAGACTATTTTATCAAACAAAGCAAAACACTTTAGAGAAGATTGTAAGTTCTTTGCAGAGTTATAGCCTATGCTTTGTTTATGTATAGTGAACACTTACTGAGTTAGCACTCCCCAAAGGAAAATCTGCAGAGATATCAGAAAAATGTTTTCGGTAATTGCTACTTGGTTTGATCTCCTGGTATTTTGTGGTGTTTTACACAGCATTAATGGCATCTTCTGAGATTCTCAAGGTACAAAAGAACTTCTAAATACAGGTCCATTATCAAATGTAAAGGAGTCACTTTCAAACCTTTGAGGGAATCAAGGGAGTTGATATTTAAATGCTTTTTTTGGAGAAGTATGACCACATGCCTTTAAAAGACTTGATTCATTTTAATTTGACTCTCTGTGTGTGCGTACACACACACACACACACACACACACATACACACACACACACACACACACACACATGTTCTTGATCTTTAGTACCAGAGGTGAAAATCCTGTGCTTCCCTATCAGGCACATGGAAATTCTAACAATTCAAATTATATATTATGGCAAACCAGTCAACTAGCTTCCTCTAATGGAATTTTTGAATGGCACAAACTGTTAAGCACTTGGCTGCTAACCGAAAAGTTGGTTGCTTAAATCCACCCAAAGATGGTTCAGAAGAAAGATCTAGAGATGACCTGTTTCTGGAAAATGAGCCACTGAAAACCCCATGGAGTGCAGTTCTATTCTGACATACATGGGGTCACCATGAATGGGAGTTGACTTGACTTTTTCAAATGCGCACACTCTTGTAATTCATGCTTAGGGAGCTACTGGAAAAATTTTCCATTTCAGTTAATTTGGCCTGAAAATAGCAATTTGAGCACTCATTCATAGGTTGATGGGACTAGTAGAGTGAGAGAGGGCAAGGGAAAATGTTGTGAACAAGTTTGTTTTACTTATCATAGTAGAAGGACTCCTGGTGTGGTGCTGTAAGATTAGCCCTGGTCTATGAACCACAAGGTCAGCAGTTCAAACACACCAGCTGCTTCTTGGAAACCTTAATCAGGGTCACTATGAGGTGGAAACTACTCAATGACAATTAAAAACAACATCATAGTGTGAAGTGAATTAAGATCAACTGTCCATTGGCCAAGCTGTCATCCTGGGCCTGAAAAATGATCATTCATCTGATGGAGGTATAAGCACATCTTAGTAAATACAGTTTTCAGGAAATACTGTATTTCTTTTTAGTAGGATCAACACTAGACTGTGAACTACAAGGTCAGTAGTTCAAACCACAAGGTCAGTAATTCAAAATTTGCTCTTCTGAAACTCTATACAGTGTCACTATAAGTTGGAACCAACTCGACAACACTTAACAACAACAATAACAAATAATGTTTTTATTTTATCTTATATTTCTTTATTATTGGATATACAAAGTCTATACCTCTGGGTGTAACTCAAAGGTCCTCTTGGAAGATTAAAACTGTGTCTAGCTTCTAGTTCTACAGAGGCTGATGACAAAACATCAGAAACGTCCTTTGGAATTCTAAGTGAACTCTGAGAATGATAACAGAAATATGAAGTACGTGATTGAAACTCTGGACTTCATGTCCCTGAGTATGAATTCTTCCTGATTCACTGGCAGATAATTGACTAACCTCTCTAAGCCTCAGTTTTATCTGTTGTGTACTGGGGTGAAATGACCAACATTACAAGATTGTCATATAAATCAAAGAAAATATGGAATGTTGCAATCTTAGCTTTAGTAGTTGTTGTTTTAGATGGTTGAGGAATATGTTGAATTCCAGGATGCTTGGAAAGGAAAGAAAAGAGAAATGTACCATTTGATTCTTAGCTTTTCTATCAAAGGTGTGTCCCATATTAATGGGTCATGTTTTCTTATCTACTCTGCTGCTCCCCGTCTCTTGATTGATACATTTAGTTTAGTTACATTCAGTGTAATTATTAATAGGTTTGAATGTATTGCTGTCATCTTACTATTTTTTGTTTGTTTGGCGTATGTGTGTAGTTGATAGTTTCCATGTTTCATATACTTTTTGTGCTAACTGCAGTCAAATGATAGACAGGCCTTTAAGGTGAACAATAGCACTAGGTGAAAAAATGCACTCTTTAGAGCAATTAACCAGATAAGATCAAATGAGATACAGCTCAGAAGGCAGGAAGGGATATGAAAGACGGGCAAATGGAAATGGTAAACACTGGGAGGAAGTGGAAAGAGTACTTTTACATTATAGGGATTACAATCAATGTCATAAAACAAAATATATATGAATTATTGAATGGATAACCAATTTTCTCTATAAACTTTCACGCAAATCACAATAGAAAATTTTTGTTTTAAATAAAAGTGGACTGCAGACGCCTGTTCTGAAGCAGGTAGTTTGCTTCCCTATAGATTGCAGTCAATAAAACCCTCTGGGGCAGTTCTGCTCTGTCACTGAGGGTTGCTAAGAATCATAATCATCTGGACAGCACCTGAAAACAACAAATCTGAACCTAAAAAGTGATACCAAAAACTCAACTGTTAGAAGACATTGGGGGTTCCTTAGAAAAATAACATCAAACGCCAAAATTGTACCTGAAGGAATTGGACCACTGTGCAACGGACCCTGAGATTTCACATTCACATTCCACATGCATTGGATATTACAGAAAATGTGTGTAAACAATAAATACTCAAAGCAAATAAGATGATATTAAGGAGCTCTGGTAATATAAGTTAAGTGTTTGGTTATTCATCAAAAGGTTGTTGTTGCTGTTAAGTGCCGTCGAGTCAGTTCTGACCCATAGAGACTCTGTATAGGATTTCTGGGGAGCAGCTGGGGAGCTTGAACCTTGCAGTTCAAATGGCTTTGCAGTCTGGAGCATTAATCCACAGCACCATGAGCTCACCTAGTGGCTTTGTGGGAAAAAGAGCTGGCTATTTTCAACTCTGACACATGGGATAACTATGAAGATCAGACCCATGCTAGGATTCTTAACATGTAGCATCATATGTAAGATTGACATGGTTGGTAGCAACAATGGACTTAAACAGCAATTGTGAGGCCCTGCCAAGGTTTTGTTCTGTTGTGTGTGGAGTTGCTAGGCTTGGAACTGACACAATGGCACCTAAGAACAATGTGATAATAGAAAGCACTAGTGGCACAATGGGTTACTCCTTGGGCTTCTTTCTAACCACAAGATAAGCAGTTTGAATCCACCTGTCACTCGGCAGGAGAGAGATGAGATTTTATGCTCTTGTAAAGACTTACGTTCTCAGAAATCCTGTGCTTGTTATGAGTTGTAACCAATGTGAGTGCACACAAGAGCCAACAGCATGATAACAGTAGCCCTGAGGATGCCGTAGGAAAAGCATTGGACTGCTAACAACAAGGTCACTAGTTCAAACCCACCAGTGACTTCATGGGAGATTGATTAGGCTGCATACTCTGGTGAAGGTTTAAAATCTTGAAAACCTATACAGGATTTTGATTCTATGGCAGTGTGATTTTTGTTTGTTTGTTTGTTTGTTTGTTTGTTTGTTTGTTTCTTACAACGTTATTGCCTATGCAAAGGTCTTTGATTGTGTGGATCATGACAAGCTATGGACAACATTGCAGAGTAGGAGTATTCCGAAACATTTCATTGTGATCATGAGGAACCTGTGAAGAGACCAAGAGGCAGTTGTTCAAACAGAACATGGGAACACTGAATAATTTAAAATTAAGAAAGGTGTGTGGCAGGGTTGTATTTATTCACCATTCTTATTCAACTTGTATGCTGAGCAAATAATCAAAGAATCTGAGTTATATGACAAAAAAACATGGCATCAGGATTGGAGGAAGACTCATTAGCAACCTGTGATATGCAGATGATACAACCTTGCTTTCTGAAAGTGAAGAGGACTTAAAACATTTACTGATGAAGATCAAAGAGCACAGCCTTCGGTACGGGTTACATCTCAATGTAAAGAAACCAAAAATACTCAACACTGGACCAATAAAGAACATTTTTATCAACGAGGAAAAGATTGAAATTGTCAAGGACTTCGTTCTTATTTTGTTAACTACCAACACTCATGGAAGAAACAGTCAGGCAAATCTGTTGCACAAGACCTTTTTAAAGTGTTGAAGAGCAAAGATGTCAGCTTGAGCACTAAGAGGTGCCTGATCCAAGCCATGGTTATTTTCAATAACCTCATATACATGTGAAAGCTGGACAGTAAATAAGTAAGACTGTAGAAGAATTGATGCATTTGAGTTATGGTGTTGGAGGAGAATATTGAAAGTGCAATGGATTGCCAAAAGAGCAAACAGATGTGTGTTGGAACAAGTGCAGCCAAAGTGCTCCTTGGAGTCCAAGATGGCCAAACTTCATCTCTCATACTTGAAACATCTTGTTAGGAGGGACCAGTTGCTAGAGAAGGATATCATGTTTGATAAGGTGGCGGGTTAGAGAAAAAGAGGAAGACCCCCAGGGAGATGGATTGGCAAAGTGGCAGCATCAATAGGCTCAAGCATGGCAACAATTATGAGGTTGGCCCAGGAATGGTCAGTGTTTCACTCTGTTGTGCATCGGGTCACTATGAGTTGGTATTGACTCAATGGTACCCAACAACAACAGCAGCAACAACAATTTTGTAGTTGTTGCTAAGTGCTGTCCAATTTAGCGACCTTATATAGGGTACTGAGGAGTGTGTGGTGGGTTTGAACTGCTGAACTTGTGGTTCATTCACAGTCTAGTGCTGATCCTTCAGCACCACAGCAGGAGTAGAAGCCAATATTTAGTAAATGTTGATGATATGCCAGTTAATGTTCTAAGTGTTTCATTTAAACTAAAAAAAAAAAAAAAGAAAATCATTTAAGGTAAATATATCAATTTTAACAATGAAGAAACTGATACACAGGAGGGATAAACACACACACACACAAAAGAAAACAAAAACAAAAAAACCCACACTTGTTGTTAGGTGACTTCCAGTCAGATTCAACTTGTATCTATGTGCAACAGAATAAAGCATTGTCCAAGCTTGTATTTCACAATGATGCTGTATTTCAGCCCACTATACCTCCCTGAGAGTCTTTTTAACTCAGTTCTACTATAACAAACATGATGAATCTTTTTAGACACCATTCCCTCTTGATAAAATGGCCAAAGTATGTGCTGTAAAATCAGTCTTCTGCAGCTCATGGTACATTCAATATTTTTCACAAACAATGTAATTCAAAGGCATCAATTCTTCATTGGTCTTCCTTATTTGTTGTGCAATGTAGTATTGTAGGATAAGCACTGAACCAAAAGATTGGTTTGAACTGCAAGGTTGGTTGTTCAAATTCATCAGCTGCTTCTCAGAAACCCTGTACAGGTTCGCAATGAGTCAGAATCAAGTTGACAGCACTCTACACCAACAACATGAGGTGAACACCATGGTGTAGGTCAAGGATTCCTTTGCCATCAAAATGACACTTTTACTTTTTAATACTTTAAGTAGATCTTATGTCTTTTGTAGTAGATTTGCCTAATGCAACACCATTTGATTTCTTGACTGCTGTTTCTCTGGGTGTTGATTGTGAATCCAAGTAAAATCAAATTCTTGACTATTTCAATATTTTTCCATTTATCATGATGTTTATTATTGGTACAGTTCTAACAATTTATGTTGTTTTTATTTTGAGATCTAATCCATACTGAAGGCTATAATCTTTGTTCTTTATCAGTAAGTGCTTCAAGTGCTCTTCACTTTTAGCAAGCTAGGTTGTATCATCTGTATATCACAAGCTGTTGATAAGTCTTACACCAATACATATGTTCTTCTTCATATAGTCAACTTTTTGGATTATTTGTGCATCATATAGATTGCCTCATGTTACATGGCTAATAAACCACAAAGTTAGATTTGAAGTTTTGGCAATCTGATTCAGTATACTCCCTTAATATCTAAAATTCATCAAAGAGCATTATTTTCCACATCAAACATTGCCATTGATCAGAACATAGGTGTGTCTAGAAAGAAAATCCTTTAGAGTGAATTTCAAGTGTGAAAGTAAATAGTTGTATTCTATGAATGAAGTGTAGCATCCTGGTTCAGGTGGACATTAAAAGGAACATTGGTGGCTGAGGATGTTGGCTCTAGAGCTAAATGTTTTCTTCCAAATTGATTTCTAGCAGTTACTTTTTTCTATACCTTGACTTCTTCATTTATAAAAAAGCATAGTAACACCTTATTACAGATTTATCTAACAAGTTAACGTGCTTAAAATATTTAGATCAATCTTTGACATAGTAAACAATATGCAACCATTGTTGTTTGGTTTAATGTATAGAACTATGCTCAAAAGATAGAAGTTTCTGACAACAGAAGAGACTTCAACACATCAAAACATATTTAAAACACTGTACAAAGGGGAAACTATAAGAAATAAGCTCTGCATTATTGGAGGCTCCCAAAGAACTTAGACTAACAGACATGAAGAAACACAAAGAAAGAAAGAGAAAATAAATAATTAAGAATATTTGTATGTTGTTTTTAAGTGATGTCAAGTCAGTTCTGACTCATAGCCACCTGTATAGGGTTTCCAAAGCTGTAAATCTTGGCAGAATCAGAAAGTCTCCTCTTTCTTCAGGGGATCAACTGGTGGGCTCAAATAAGTGATATTTTCATTCATGCATGAATTTATTCCAAACAAAACATATTTGAAAATGTTTCTGTGATCAGCGGATAACTTTAGACAAGTTATTTTAGAAACACTATTGTTGCCTTCCAAAAATAATCCAAACAAAATGATGGTGTCTGAGGAAACTTGCTTGGTTAAGACAGAGAGGGCAGCTCAAAAGGTTATGATGCCTGTTTTGGAGGATTCCAAAGGAAGAATCTTAATAGTTGTTTTTTGTTTTGTTTTTCAAAAGACACAGGACAATAATTGGGGATTGATCCCACTCAAAATTTATCAAATATAAAATTATGTTGGTGACAAAAAGACCAGGAAAGTTGCATTGAGGACTTTGTTTTCAATACAATACACCTGCTCATTCTTCAAAGACAGCAAGGACTGTTCTACAAGAATTTTGTTAAGGAACTCTCTCTATACTCTACAGCCCAGTTCTTATCACTTTAGGCTTCTTTTAGCTCTCCAAACTCAAAGAACATTAAATATAATAAAATTAGAATCCCTCAAAGATGTCAGTTCTGCTATTTGACATGGTGCCAATGAAATAGTGAAGCATTCATCTAGGAAGAGTCAGAGAAATGGAAACATTAACTTCAGATGTGCATAGACCCTATTGGAGGATATGGAAAAAACAATAAGTTAAATTTTTAAAAGTTATATAATAAAGATTGTGATTGTTTTGTTGAGTCATAGTGTGTTAGTGTGGGGTAAGCACTGGACTGCAAGGTCAGTTTGAACAGAAAATGTAGGAAGTTCCAACTCACCAGCCACTCCTAGGAAACCCTGTACAGAGTCAATATGAGTCAGAACAGATTGGACAGCAATTAACTACCAAAACATGATTTTGTAGCAATAGATTTTACTTACCTTGTATGTGTATTCTCACAGGTTGTCACTGGAGCATTGATGTTGTTATTGTGTCATTAAGTCAGCTCTGACCCATAGCAATCCTGTGTAGGGTTTTCAAGAAGTGACAGGTTGGTTTGAACCACTGAACCTGTAGTTATGGGTCCAGTCCTTATCTTACAGCCACACCAGGACTGGAACATAGTATATATAAAAGTAGTTGGATGTTGGTGGTTACATGCTGTAAATCAGAGGCTGTAAATCTTTACAGGAGCAGAAAGCCTCATCTTTCTCCTGTGGAACTGCTGGCAGTTTTAACTGCTGACCCTGAGATTAGCAGCCCGATTCATAACCACTATGCTACCAGAGCTCCTAAAAAGTAGTTAGAACATATAAAATATTATAGAAATAAGGTTACAACATGGGGAAGAGAGAATCAATGAAGGTTTAGAACATAAAATATCCTGGATGATATAAGGCTAAACAAATGGTATCGTCCTGGAGAGATTGGGTCAAACAGAAGAGGAAAGTACAGAAGAGGACATACAGTCATATCTGAAGGCAAAGCTATTTGCTACATACATCACCTTGAGACCTCCAGCTACAATTCTGGTTCCTATTTTTCAGAAATAGTTCTATTAAGAGTTTCCCAGGCATAGCTCTACAAGAAAATGCTGGTGAAATAAATAAGCCTTTATGTTTCAGCTATCCCTGGTTACACTACTACAGAAGTTGCCATTCTTAAAGTGTCATCTTTTATTTATTAGCATCATGAAACATCCTGGAGGTAACTGAATTATGCGACCAATGTTAATGTTAATCAAAGTTATCAAGGATGAGTGTTCTCTTCTCCACATGGCGTGGTCCTTGCTGCTCCCATGATGCCAATTGCATGATTTGTACATAGTCCCAATTTGCTGATTACAGTGATATTCTCAGTTCTGTGTCCCTGACCCCCTTGCTATTTTTGGTTTTAGTTCAGCATTGATATTAGGGAAATGACATCTGAAAGAAAAATATTCAGAATAAACTCCTGCCAAATAAATTTTAAAACTTAACATGTATGAATCCTTTGAGTTCCTGAGTTTATAACCATTGTTGTTGTTGTTAGGTCCCATTGAGTCCGTTCTGAATTTAGAATCTATGTACAACTGAATGAAATGTTGCCCAATCCTGTTCCATCTTCACAATTGTTGCTATGCTTGAGCCCATTTCTGTTGTCACTGTCTCAATCCATCTCATTGGGGTTTTTCCTCTTTTTCATTGACCCTCCACTTTACCAAGCATGATATCCTTCTCAAGGGAATGATCCCTCATGATAAAGTGTCCAAAGTATGAGAGACAAAGTATTGCAATACTGACTTCTAAAGAAAATTATGACTGTACCTCTTCTAGGTCTGATTTGTTTGTTCTTCTGGCAGTTTATAGTATTTGCAGTATTCTTCTCCAGTGGCATATACAAATGCATGAATTATTCTACAGCCTTCCTTATTCATTGTCAAATTTTCACATGTATATGAGGCTATTGAAAATACCATGGCTTGGGTCAGGCACACCTTAGTCCTCAAATTGATACCTTTGCCCATGAATTATTTAAAGATCTTTTATAATATTAGATATTTAATAAAGGATTCAATGAAATAAAGACAAAATGGATTTCAAAAGAGAAATTATTGTTTTTCACATATATGTCTTATTCAAAATTTAATTGGAACGAGTAAATTATATGTCAAGCATAGAAAACTGCTTTCTATAAACAGTTCCTTTTGTTTTTTACATTAATTCTCAGAGGGTGAATGAAAATTCATACATAAATATGGTAGGACATCATTGTATAACATCCCCTTTCTTCTTACACAAAAGAGAAATCTGAGTAAAGATGGTTCAGGGGGTTCTATAAGAGAACCAAATACAATTGACACAATTATTGCAAACTGTTCCATTCAGCCAAAGCAAGAAATGGATTTACTTATGCATTTTCTGTTTATCTCCTATTGTCCCAAGTAAAGATGAAAGACAGTTGAAAACTATCTTATCCACTTACTTTGCATTTGTATAAAATTTTTTTTTCACATCTGTGAGTATCAGTGTTCTTGCAGGAGATATACATATACTAGCAAGGCTGTAAGGAACAACGTCAAACAGAACATACACACATAACTCAGTAACTTATCCCTCCTTCGTGCCATGATTGTTTGTGACATATTACCCTCACCTCTTGTGGTGCATTGAATTTGCTTGGTGTGGCATTTCTATCTAAAATCATCTTAACTCCCACCAAGTGATTGCATGTGACTATGCAATTAAGGTCTATAGGACTCTGGGATTGGTTAATTTTGCCCTCTAGTTAAGTCTTAAAGGAGCCATTTCAGAAGCAGAGAAGGAAGATCTTGGGAACATCAAGAAGGAAGAGCATGAGTGACACATGATATCCCTACCTAGAGAAACAGCAACTGCAGAGGCAGAGGTGACAGAAGAGGTGGTAGCATGGAGAGACAGAGCAGCTTCAGGCTCTAGGACTATGGACTTAGTTAAACTGAGTGCCTATAGGCAGGAGACTAGGTTGAAGATTGTGCCCGTTGGACATTCATAAACTAGCTGAAAGAATTTTGCAACATTTGATCCAACAGGGCAGAGGCCAAAGGAACAACACATGGCTGAGAGGCTG
The DNA here is from genome assembly GCF_000296735.1 of Chrysochloris asiatica. Lineage (NCBI taxonomy): Eukaryota > Metazoa > Chordata > Mammalia > Afrosoricida > Chrysochloridae > Chrysochloris > Chrysochloris asiatica. The sequence goes on along the minus strand of NW_006408607.1, from coordinate 1,720,676 downwards.
GAAAAAGTAAGGTGAGCCTACAGTATGACAGACAAGATACATTTCTGACTGGAGAACTGAAGCATCCTGAGTTGGTTTTGATCCTAAATTGTATGCTGTTCACTTCCCTAAAAATGAATATTGTTATGAATTCTATGTAGCCACTGCAATGGATTATCGAACCCAGATGAAGCAGATAGTGTTGTGGAATGGATGGTTGGTGTCAGAATAGGGTAATAAAAGTTGTGTAGCAAAAGCATGTCAGCCTGCTTCTTCAAAATTGGCCTTGGGATGATTTTGAGTTTGATTCTGTTTAAACCCTTGTGAAGCCAGAAGTCAACCGAGGTTTACACATGGTTTTCAGAGCCATTGTGAGTCAGAACCAGCAAATAGCACTTAATAGCAATAACAAAAATGACCTATTTGGAGCACTGGTGTGGCAGTGTCTGCGATAGGATAATATACCACTATTATGCAAATTTACTCACCAAACACTAAAGCCTGTGATGATGAACTAGAAGAATTCTACCAAATTCTTTAGTCTGAAATTGATCAAATATGCAATCAAAATATGCAGGGAATACACAGACTACCAAACATTGATAATTACTGTCAATTGGAATGCAAAGGTTGGAAATAAACAACTACCAGTAGTTGGAACATATGGCCTGGGTATTAGAAATGATTTAAAAAAACATGATAGAAGTTTGTAAGACCAATTACTTCTTCATTACAAATACCATTATTATGCATGGACCTCATCAGATGTAATACACAGAAATCAAAATCACTACATCTGTGAAAAGAGACAGAAAAGCTCCATATCACCAGTGAAAACAAGGTCAGGGTAGACTGTAGAACAGGCCATTAATTGCTCATTAAAACAGGTTGATGATAACTAAAATATGAACTCAAACATATTCCACCTGAATTTAAGAGATCACCTGAAAAAAAGTTAAATCATTATATGCTAAAAGATGCACATCAGAGGAGTTGTGGGATGACATCAAGAATATCATACAGGAAGAAAGCAAAATGTCATTAAGACAATAAAAAAGGAAAAGACCAAAATGGAAGTCAGAAGAGACTCTGAAACTTGCTCCCCAGCACAGATCAAAGGAAGAAATGAGGGCGAAAAAAAACTGAATAGAAAATTTCAAAGATCAGTTCGTGAAGACAAACTCAAATGTTATAACAAAATATACACATACCTAGAGTTAGATAGCAAAAGGGAAGAACAAGCTCAGCATTCTAAAGCTGAGGGTACGAAAGAAAAAAAATCAAGCCTCTACTTGCAATCCCAAAAGAGCATATGGAAAAAAATATTGAATGATGCAGAAAGCATCACTCATGGAAAGAGAAAGACTGAAAACTGGCAGCCAGGAGGCAGGCTTGCAGGATGTGTCCTTTGGTTGTTTAAATTATTATATATTTCTTATACTTTTTTGTGTGTATCCCCTACCACCACCACCACCACCCCCCAAAAAAAAAGGAGGAATAGATGCAAATACTGTTGAGTGAGTATGCACGGAGGAAATTGTAATATTTGCAATGATTAAAATGCATTTATTGCAATGAGTGTAAAATTGATGTTCTCCCAGTAACTATCACTCAATTCACTCAATTCACAATAAAAACTTAAAAACTTAAAAAATAAATAAATAAAAAATGGAAGGAACACACAGAGTCACTCTACCAAAAAGAAATGGTTGATGTTTAACCATTCAAGAGATAGCGTATAATCAAGAGTCAAATATTTGAAAACTTAGAAGAGATGGATATATATTTTTACACACAGTGAAGTAGAAAACCTGAACACACCCATAACAAAAGAAGAAATTGATCAGACCATCAAAAAACTCCCAAACAAAAGAAGTCCAGGCCAAGATGGCTTCACTAGTGAGTTCTACCAAACATTCAGGGAAGAGATATCACCAATTCTACTCAAGTTATTCCAGAAGATAGAGGAGGATGGAAAACTTCCTAATATGTTTTATGAAGCAAACATAACCCTCATACCAAAACCAGGAAAAGCTGTCACTAAGAAAGAAAATTATAGACCAATATCGCTCATGAACATAGATGCAAAAATTCTCAAAAAAATCCTAGCCAACAGAATCCAGCAACACATTAAAAAAATAATACATCATGATCAAGTGGGATTCCTATCAGAGATGCAAGGATGTTTCAACATTAGAAACATGGTAAATGTAATCCACCATATAAATAAGAAAAAAATAAAAGAACCACTTGATCATATCGATTGATGCAGAAAAGACATTTGACAAAATCCAACACCCATTCCTGATAAAAACACTCAACAAAGTAGGAATTGAAGGGAATATCCTCAACATAATTAAGAACATATACACAAAACGAACAACCTACATTATTCTCAATGGAGAGAAACTGAAAGCCTTCCCTCTGTGAACAGGAACCAGACACGGATGCCCTTTGCCACCACTTCTATTCAATATTGTGATGGCAGTCGTACCAAGAGCTATACAGCAAGATAGGAAAATTAAAGGTATCCAAATTGGCAAAGAGGAAATAAAACCCTCTCTATTTTCAGACGTTATGATCCGATATGTAGAAAACCCCAAAGACTCAGTACAAATCTACTAGACCTCATTGGAAGATTCAGCAAAGTGACAGGGTATAAGATCAACATACAGAAATCAGCTAGATTTCTCTATAGCAACAACAATAGCGCTGAAAAGGACTTTAAGCAAGCAATATCATTTATAATAGCCACCCAAATGATGAAATACTTAGGAATAAATGTAATCAGAGAAACAAAGGACTTATACATAGAAAACTACAAAACACTACTACAAAAAAACAAAAGAGACTTACAAAAATGGAAGAATGTACCAATATACTGGATAGGAAGACTTAACATTGTGAAAATGTCAATATTGCCCAAAGCAATACACACATATAATGCAATCCAAATCCAGATTCTAATGATGTTTT
>NW_006408607.1:1706352-1708146 GCF_000296735.1 Chrysochloris asiatica | reverse complement strand
AGTTAGTTCCATCTCATTGTGACCCACTATAAGGATTTTTAGGAGCAGCTGGTAGGTTAGAAACACTAACTTTTTGATTACTAGTGTTGCGCTTTGCCTACAATGCCATACCAGTCTTGTGTAGCTGCAACAAATCATAATTTTTTGCAGTGCATAATTTTTTTAGATGTTAATTATTTCAATTTGCTAATATTTTATTGTGGACTTTTCACATCTATGTTCTTGAAAGGTACTGGTCTGAATTATTCTTCATCTTAATATCTTCATCAAGTACTGGTATTCTGGTAATGGTGACCTCACTGAATGAAATAGGACATATTCCCTCATCTTTTTCATAATGGGTTTTGAGAAGAAAAGGTGACTAGTGTTATTTCCTTGAAAGTTTCCTAGAATTCATGAGTGAAAACATCTAAAATCTGTTATTCAATGCTATCAAGTTTACTTTGTCTCACAATGGCAATGTAGCACCATCACATAGGATTTCCAAGGATGTAATCTTTACATGTGGTCTGGTAGCTCTGTACCATAAGAACTGGATTGAGAAGCACAAGGTTGATGCTTGGAGTCCACCAGTGCTCTTCTGTAGAAAAATGAGGAGGTGTTGTTATTAATTTCTTTCGAATTACTTCCAACCCATTGCGACCCTGTGTAGGGTTTCCTAGGAACAGCTGTTGAGCTTGAACTGCTGACCTCATGGTTCAAACTCACTTTGCAATCAAGCTCATTAACACACAGTGCTGCACCCTCAGAAACACTATCCAGGTCATTACGAGTCAGAAGTGATTCTACTCTAGTAAACAACAACAACAAAAAAAAAACCTTTACCAATGAAGCTGTCTTATCTTTCTTCTGTGGAATGTCTAATGGTTTCACACTAACCACCTTTTGGTTAACAGCCAAGTGTTTAGCCACTGTGCCATTTATGCTAAATTGCTACTTCTTAAATCCATCTAGGTTAAATCACTAGTGATATCTTTTTAGATGATTATTAATTATGAGATCAATTTCTCAAATTAATATAGGCCTGTTCAGATGCTATTTATCTTTGCATGAGTTTGTAGACTGTCTTTCAAGGCGTTGATCCACTTCATTTAAGTTATCAAATTTGTGGGCATAGGGTTTTCAATAGTATTCTTGTACCATCCATTTAATGTCCACAGGGTCAGCTGTCATGATGTCTCTCTCATTTCTAATAATAGAAATTTATTTATGTTTTTTTTTCTCTTTTTTTCTTGGTTGTTTTGGTTTCTATTCCAAAATTTATTTTAATATTGTATTCTGAAAGTTGACACAAATTCAGAGAAGAAAAAAATAGAAATTTCCATTATTTTAACTTAAAATTACATTAATCAAGCATATGTGTTATCAGCATAGAATAAGACAATGTAACAGATCAAAGAAAACAAACTTAGAATCATATTTCTCTCATTCTGGTTATCCATACTTAAATTTGCAATAAAATTGGCAAAGTAACATAATGGGGTAAAGGATGGTCTGTTCAATAAATTCCCATGGAAACCTGATTTTTAAAAAAGTAAGCTTCAAAATTAAGTAATATATTCAAATCGATTAAAACAAAATAATAGAATGAATGTTAGAGACTTAATTTTTTAAATTCTAAAATAATATAAGAGAAAACTTTTATTCCTTTAGATTAGGCAAATATTACATTTCTTAGATAACATGTAAAAGCGCTAATCATAAAACAACAAAATTAATTCTACTCCTTAGAAATTAAAAATGTGTGCTTTTTGAAATATCCTGTTAAAAAGTAAGAGTCAAGCAACAAGCTGA
>NW_006408607.1:1694941-1704798 GCF_000296735.1 Chrysochloris asiatica | reverse complement strand
TATATATATATATATCTCCATGTGACACGGACTGTTTGCAATAGAGATTCAATAAGCCAGTTGAAACAGACACAGATGAAAATTTGGCAACTCTGCTCTTCAGATGAAGATCAGAGAAGTGATTGAGTGCTTGCTGGGAGGGCAAGCTGAGCAGTGACAGAAAGAGAAGGAAAATGACTGATAAACAGTTGGCCAGATGTCATGTGACTATCTTGTGAGTAGCTTTGACAACAGATGGAGGCCTGACAGAGTTTATTCATGCAGATAACAGTAAAGGAAACAGAAACAGTTCAGACACAGCCAAGCCACAACCACATCCTTTGTAACTCCACCCACTGTGTAAGAGTCAATACCAGCTCCTATACCACCTGATCAATGATAGACAGCATCCAAGACTAGTTGAACCCTTTCTAACCTGAGGCACATGAACAGTGAACATATAATGGTGTACATGCATCCCTTCTCTAACTGCACCTAATGGAAAAACTTGATAAGAATCTAAGAACAAATCAATATACAAATCAATGAATACAAATATAGAAACCCCACAATGCCCTGGAGACCCACAATTGTAATTCACACAAATAAACAAGAGAGAATGATAAACAAACGATCAATATGCAGAGCCAGTAAATGTTTCTGTAGAGGAAAAGGTAAATGGAACTAACTAAAGAAGAATGATATTTAGATACCTTCACATGATTGGCAGAAAGATTGAGGAAAGCACAGAGACACAGAAAAAGCTTTACAAGAATTCAGTTAAACACTATGTAATAGCAAGCAGACAAAATAAATACCAATTTTGAAACAATACAAAGCCTGTTATTTGAAATACAGAAGATTAATTCTAAGATTTCAGAAATGGACAATACATTGAAAAAGCAAAGGAATAGAATTTCGAATTAGCAAGTTTGAAGATAAATCTTTCAGTATCAGTATACAAGATGAACAATCAGAAAAAAGAATGAAAAAAATCCAAAGAAAGCATAAGAGTTATGTGGCACACCATGGAGAGAAGAAACTTGCATATGATCAGAATTCCAGAACAGAAAAATACAATAAAAAGCACAGAGAAAATTGTTTAAGAGTTGTTGGAAGAAAACTTCCCTAACATCATGAAAGGCAAGAAGATAAGCATACAAGAAGCTGAACAAACCTCAAACAGGACAGATCCCATAAGCAAATCACTAAGATATATTATAATCCAACATTCCCAAACCAAAGACAAAGAAGGAATTTTGTGATCAACTTGGGAAATACAAAAAGTTTTCTACAAAGGAGAATAAGACAAAACTCTGATGTCTCAGTAGAAACCATTCAGGCAAGAAGTCAAAGGGATGACATACAAAACTCTGAAAGAAAAAGACAACAAAGCTTTCCCTCAAATTTTGCTGGTTATATTAGGATCTTTCCTGATAAAAGGAAATTGTAATGACCAGAAAATTTTTATAAAAATTCTAAAAGGTGTTCTTTTGACTTATAACCAAAAAGAACAGACAACAACCTGAGATTGCCATACATGACAAAACCACCCAGAACTCAATCCAGATATAGAAGTCTCCAAAATAAAACAAATCTACAAGACTGAAAATATGGAACCAAATCATCAATTTATAATGGAGCCACTACAAAGGAAAATGAGGGAATAGTATAGATACAGAACATCCAAATATCAAGGAAGTCAAGTAGATTTTCAGATTAAACAAATTGTTTCCAATAGGGAAAAAAATTAATGAATTACTGGGTAAACTGCAATTTATCTTAAAAGTTAGTACATTTGCACATCAAAATTTAAAAATAAGAAAATCAGAAAGATTTAGTAAACATTAACACATAGAAATGAAAATGAAAGAAAACCACAAGAAAAATGAACTCAGTGCAGAGAATCATACGGAAAAAGAAGCCAGCAGTACAACACACAAAAACACACAGCAAAGTGATAGTGATCATCCCATATCTGTCGATAGTTGAATTGAATGTAGATGGATTGAATGTATCAGTCAAGAGATGGACAGAACAGAATGCATAAGAAAACAAGATCCTTCAAAATGTGATCTACTAGAGACATATCAAAAGATTTGTCATCGTAGTTATTGTTAAGTGCCCAAATATAGTGACCCTGTATAAGGTTTCCGAGGAGCAGATGATAACAGCCTAAATGTCCATCAACAGAAGAATGGTTACACAGACTTTGATAGATACACATGATGGAATACTATTCAACACTAAAGAATAAGCTTGAATCAGTGAAACATCTCACAACATGGATTAACCTGGATGACATTATGCTCAGTGAAGTTGGTCAATCACAATAGAACAAATATTGTTGAGACCAATATTGTAAAAAGTTAAGAAGAAAAACAATCTATGATAGTTACAGTGGGGATGAAGGGAAAATTATTCACGGGCTAGAGTGTAGACACATGTTAACATGGGTAGCAGGGCAGGCGATATCCAATAAGAGCGAGGTTAGCAGAGGAAAGATTACGGTAGTAGGAGACAGGAAAATGTGTAATAGTTAGTGATAGAGGTATATATTGATGACACATAGAGGCGATTGTAATATAGAACAGTGTATGATTTGCTGACTGTAAAACTGATGATCAATTCACACACACACGAAAGGTTTGTTTTAAAGAAAACTGTGACAGAGCATCAAAAAAAAAAAAATTGAGGAAAAATTCCAGTATCTTTTCATGTACTTTTCCCACAAACTTTTGAAGTCCTTCATATAGTATATATATATATATCATATGCATATAAATCTGGTAAAGAACTTGGATCTAAAATATATGTAGTGCTCTCTTTCAATTCAACAATAATAAGACAAATAATTCAATTAAAAAATAAGCAAAGAAACAGAAACTTCATCAATGAAAATATACAGAGAGCAAAAATACAAATGAATACTCAGCACCATTACTGTTATTATTAGGTAGGTGTCTTCCTTCAAGTCGGCTCACAATTGTTAAATTTAAGTCCATTTTTGCAGCCATTGTATCAATCCATCTCATTGAGGGCCTTCCTCTTTATCACTGACCCACTGCTTTGTCAAGCATGATGACCTTTCTCAGGCACTGATCCCTCCTTATAACATGTCTAAGATATGTGAGACACAGTATCACCATCCTTCTTTCTAAGAGGCATTTTGGCAGCACTTTCTTCAAGACAGATTTGTTTGTTCTTCTGACAGTCCACAATGCTTTCAGTATTCTTTGCCAACACCATAATTCAAATGCATCAATTCTTCTTATTCATTGTCAAGGTTCCATATGCATATAAGGCAAATGAAAATACCCTGGTTTGTGTCAGACATACCCAAAGTGTCCTCAGAGTGATATCTTTGTTCTTTAACACTCTAAAGAGAACTTTTGCAGCATATTTGCAATACATTATTTGACTTCTTAATTGTTGCTTCCATGAGAATTGATTGTGGATACAAGTGAAATCTTTAACAACTTTAATCTTTCTTTGATTTGTCATGATATTTACTGACCCATTTGTGAGGAATTTTTTTTTTTTTTTTTTTTTTACGTTGAGCTGTGATCCATACTAAAGGCTTCAGTCTTTGATCTTCTTCATCAATTGCCTCAAGTCCTCTTCTCTTCCAGCAAGCATGGTTGTGTCATCTGTATACAGCAGGTTGTTAATGAGCCTTCCTCCAATCCTGATGCCAATTTTTTCTTCATCTAGTCTAGATTTTTTATTTGTTTGCTCGGCATAAAGACAGAATGAGCATGGTGAAAGGACATACCTTTCACGATTTTAAACTACCCAGTATCCCCTCGGTCAGTTCAAACAACAGGTATTTAGTCTATGTAGAGGTTTCACATGAACACAATGAACTGTTCTGAAATTCTCATTCTTCATAATGCTATACATAATTGTTTTATGATCCACACAGACAAATATCTTTTCATAGTGAATAAAGCAGAAATAAACATCTTTCTGGTATGCTGTGCTTCCAGCCAAGATTCATGCAACATCAGAGCAACATATTGGCGATGTCAACAACTAACACACTTGAATGATATCAGAAAGTTGAAGTTCAAGTCCAGTCAGAGATGCATCAGAAAAATCAGATATTGAAAATACTGTGAAGAACCTTTCAACTTTTACACATGTGGGATCACCATCAGTTTGAACCAATTTGCTTGCAACTGGATTACAAATTGAGTTGCTATCCACAAGATCAGCAGTTCAAAACTATCAGCAGGAAAAAGATGAGGCCTTTGGTTCTGGTCCCTATGAGTCAGAACTGACTCTACAGTACACAATTAACAACTACTATCCATGGTGTGACTGTAAGATAATCATTGGAATTCTAACTACAAGGTTGGCAGTTCAAATCCACATGTTCAGGGTTTCTATAAATTGGAACTGACTTGATGGCACATAACAAAAAAAAAGATAACAGATTGGTTCAAATCAACCAGCTACTCCTCAGAAATACTACACAAGGTCACTGTGAGCCAGAAGAAACTCAAGGACACTTAAAAATGATAACACCAAAATATACGTTAGTATTACAATAACTGCTCCTACTAAGTATGGTGATAATGTGCAAAACTGGAAGTCCTAATACATTGTTGCTAAAATACAAAATTGTACCCTACTTTAGAAAACAGTTTGACAATTTTGTTTAAGTCTTATATGCACTGATTTCATAATCTAACAATCCTATTACATTCTATTTACAGTGGAATAGTACACAGGAATAAAGTATAACAAACTTAAGATACAGGCAGAAATCTGGATATATTTGGAAATATATTACTAAATGAAGAAATCAGGACAAACAACTATATAAAGTATGAAAGTATTTGTATGAGATTTTGAGAAAAGTTTAATCTACAGGAGTAGACAGACATCTAGGGGCAAGTTTCAGGGGCAAGGAGAAAAGGGAAAGAAGCAAAAGAGCACAGGAAAAAAAATTTGTGATGAAAATGCTTTGTTTTTATTTTTGTAATGATGAGTACAAATAAATTAGCCAAGAGTTATCAAACAAAATACTAAAAGGGCAAATATTATCATTTAAAATATAAATTAATAAACCTAAAATACAAAATATTATCTGTAAAGAATAATAATAGTCATTCAATTTTCTTTTTGACAGGAAATATTTTCAATGTTTTTCAATCAGATATTATGACACTTGTCAGTTTGAACTCATCATCGCCATACAGATTTAGTCTTTGTCTCCTATCTTAGATGACTGATACATTTTATCAATAATTGATATTGAATTAGTTTAAAGTGCTTTTTCAGTCGCTATCAGGATAAATTTTTCTTTCTTATCCTTTGATTAATTATTGTGAGGAATTATTACTTGGCTTTCTAATATTGAATTGTTAGTGCATTACTGGAAGAAAAGACTATCTGGTCATGGTATATTATCATTTAATAAATAGCTTCATTTGACATGCTAATATTTTATACCTATCATTCTTAAAATATTTAGCTTTTTTTTTTTTTTTGAACATTCAGATTTTTGTCATGTTCTACTATAAGGTTTGTGCTTGCTTAACTATTTAAACTGAGTTTTTGTCATGTCCTATACCAGAAATAGTCTAAATAAAATGTTTCTCTCAATATAAAATTATCCACTGATAATTATTTTTTTGTAATTCTTTTCTTGATAATATTTTCAATGGCCCTGATGTTTATGATTTTTTTTTTTTTTTTATTTAATGAAGCACCAATTTTGAAACTTAAATTATTCTCTGGGGAAAAAAAATGGGGTATTTCATTGACATTTTGAAAAATGTATAGCATTTTATATAATATCATATTAAACTCTCTCCAAACTTCATGAAATATTTATTTATTTATTTATTTATTAATGTGTAATAGCTACATTATCTCTTTTTGTCTTTCTTTTCTTTGCCAAAATAATTTCAATATATGTAATAAGATTTGGAATAGCCTAGAAAAAAACTTCCAACATGTACTTGTATGAATTCAGCCTCATTACTACAAAATGAATGTTTCTGATGTAGGAAGATAAAATAAATATCCCATTTCATCATTTGTGTTCCTTTTTCATTTGATTTTCTGTTTTGAATATTTTCTTTCTGTTAATGATCTATTATATTGTTTGTGATACTGATCTGGAATTTGGAAATATTGCTTTCATTTCACTTCTAGTTAATGCCAAAATAGTATAGTAATTTTTTTTTTTTTTTTCCATTTCAAAATCACATAGAGAGATACAGGTATGATTAAGTCAACTCTGACCATATTGGCAATAGAACAAAAACGGTGTCAAGTCCTGTATTCTCCTGGCATATGTGAGTCTATCACCAACCCCCTTTTTTTGTAATAAAATAGCTAAAATGACACATGTCTTGGAATCTTCCGAATGCAAGGCATATCTTTTTAGACATTTATTTATTTAGGTGCATTGGTGATGTAATGGTAAAACACTAGACTGGTAAACAAATGTTGGAACCCACCCTGAGACTCTGTGAGATAAAGATGTAGCCATCTGCTCTAGGAAAGGTTACAACCTAGAAAACCCTTTGGAGCAGTTCTAATATGTTTCATGGGGTTACTGTGTTCTTATCTCCAATTGTGCCTGTCCATTTTCTATTGGTTCTTTTTGTTAAAGCCATGCCAAAGCTTATTTTAGTGACAGAGAGCAACACAGTTCAACACATACACACATAAATGGGATTCATGGAGCAAAAGAAATGAATGATAGATAAAGCATCAAAAGAGGATGAAAGGAATACACAGAGTCATTGTACCAAAAAGAAATGGTCGATGGTCAAACATTTCAAGAGACAACACATGATCAAGAATCAGTAATACTGAAGGAAGAAGTCCAAGGTGCATTGAAGGCATTGACAAAGAACAAGACACGGGAAATTGATGGAATCTAAATGGAGATCTTTCAACAAACTGATGTAGAACTGGAAGTACTAATTCCTCTATGCCAAGAAATTTGGAAGACAAATACCTGACCAACTAACTGGAAAAGATCCACTTTTGTGCCCATTCTAAAGAGAGGTGACTCAGTGGACTGTGGAAATTATTGGACAATATCACTAATATCATGGACAATTAAAATTTTGCTAAAAATAATTCAAAAATGGCAGCATCTATACATTGAAAAAGTACTTCCAGAGATTCAAACTGGAATCAGAAGAGAACATGGAATGAAGGATATCATTGCTGATATAATCTTGGCTGAAAGCAAAGAATACCAGAAAGATGTTTACTGTTGTTGTTGTTGTTGTTGTTGTTGTTGTTGTTGTTGTTAGGTGCCTTCGAGTTGGAACCGACTCATAGCAACCTTAGGCACAGCAGAACGAAACACTGCCTGATCCTGGGCCAACGTTGTATTCTTTCACCATATTTCTTCAACCTGTATGCTGAGTAAATAATCTGAGAAACTGGGTTATATGAAGAAAAACGTGGCATCAGGATTGGAGGAAGGCTCATTAACAACCTGAGATATGCAGATTATACAACCTTGCTTGCTGAAAGATGTTTACCAGCACTTTATTGACAAAGAAAGGATTTAGTTTGTATAGATTATGCCAAGATGTGGACAGGATTGTGTTGAGTGATTATTCCTGAACACTTATTTGTACTCGTTAAGGACCTGTACATATAGTTAGCTGTTTGAAAAGACCAAGGGAACACTGAATGCTTTAAAATTAGCAAAGGTGTGCCCCAGGCTTGTATTCTTTCATGATACTTATTCAATCAGTATACTGAACAAATAATCTGAAATGCTAGTTTGTATGAAGAAAAATATGGCATCAGCATTGGAGGAAGACTCATCAACAGTCTATGATATGCAGATGATACAACTTTCCTTACTGAAAGTGAATAATACTTCAAATACTTACTGTTGAAGATCAAAAACCACAGCCTTGGGTATGGGTTGCACCTGAATGTAAAGAAAACAAAAATCCTCACCACTAGACCAATAAACAACTTCCATGTTAATAGAGAAAAGAGTGAAATTGTTAAAGACTTTATTATGCTCAGACCAACCATCAACACTCATGGAAGCAGCAGTCAAGAAATCTAACAATGTATTGCATTAGGCAAATCTGGTGCACAAGATCTCTTTAAAAATTTTAAGAGCATAGATGTGAATTTGAGGACTAAGGTATACCTGAACCAAGTCATGGTATTTTCAGTAACCTCATATACATGTGAAAGTTTGACAGTAAATAAGGAAGACCATAGAAGAATTGATGCATTTCAGTTATGGTGTTGGAGGAGAATATTAAAAGTACCATGGACTGCCAAAAGAACAAACACATCTATATTAGAAGAAGTACAACAAGAATGTTCCTTGGAAACCAGGATGGCCTGTCTTTGTTTCTCATACTTGAGATACAGTGTTAGTAGGTACCAGTCCCTGAAGAATGATATCACATTTGGTAGAGGATCAGAGAATAAGAGTAAGACCGCAAATAATATAGATTGGTACAGTGGCAGCATCAGCAATGGGTTCAACCATAGCAATGATTGTAAGATTGGCTCAGGATTCATTTCATTCAGTGTTTCATTCTGTTATGCAAAGGGTTGCTATGAAACGGTACCAGCTTGATGACATCTAACAAGTACAACAACCTCAGAGTATCACTGGAGGTCTCAATGAGCAAATCTAGAACAAAGCAACAACATAAGTAAAATCATGAGTGATAACCCAAAGTATAAGAGATTAGGTGTTGCATGAAAAGTGAGGTAAAAATTCAATAGGATCCACAAAGACAAGAATAAGTACTTATTTACCACCTACTAGAATTTTTTCTATAATCAAACAAATCTGTCCTGGAAGAAGTACTGCCAGAAAACTCCTTGGAAGCAAAGATAGTGAGATTTCATCTCATAAATTTTGGACATGTTGTTATCGAGAAGGACACCATGCTTAGCAAAGTGGTGGGTCAATGAAAGAGAGGAAGAGTCCCAATGAGATGGATTGACACAGTAGTAACAACAATGGACTTAAACATAAGAATTGGAAAGATGATGCAAAACCAGGTACTGTTTTATCCATTGTGTAAAGGGTCACTATAAGTCTAACTCTCCTTAATGACACCTAACTTCATTAGGAGAAATAGTTCAAAAAATAATTTAATTATCCAAAAATTCAACTTAGAAGAAAGTATAGTTGCCCCTTAGCAACAGTGAAAACTAGAGTTCAAGGAGGTTAAGAAATATTCAGTTTGTTGTTGTTGTTGTTAGGTGCCATCGAGTCAGTACTGACCCATAACATTTTATGCTCAGCAGAACGAAACACTGTCTGATCCTCGGCCAACCTCACTACTGTTGCAACACTTGAGTCCATTGATGCTGCCAATAGGTCAATCAATCTTGTACAGGGTCTTCCTCTTTTTCTATGACCCTCCACCTTATCAAACATGATATCCTTCTGCAGCAACTGGTCCCACCTGACAAAATGTCCAAAGTATGAGAGGTGAAGTTGGGCCATCTTGGCCACCAAGGAGCATTCTTCCAAAATGGATCTACTGGTTCTTTTGGAAGCCCATGGCACTTTCAATATTCTCCTCCAAAATCATAACTCAAAAGCATCAATTCTTCTACAGTCTTCCTTATTCACTGTCCAGCTTCTGCATGCATATGAGGTTATTGAAAATACCATGGCTTGGGTGAGGCACACCTTAGTTCTCAAGTTGACATCTTGGGTCTTCAACACTTTAAAAAGGTCTTGTGCAGCAGATTTGCCTAATGCAATACGTCATTTGATTTCTTGACTGCTGCTTCCCTGAGTTGATAGTTAATCAAAGAAGAATGAAGTCCTTTAAAATGTCAGTCTTTTCTCCATTGAAAAGTATGTTGTTTATTGGTCCAGTGGTGAGGATTTTTGTTTT
>NW_006408607.1:1682043-1692936 GCF_000296735.1 Chrysochloris asiatica | reverse complement strand
TAGATTTGTGTGCATGCATAGTATAAGCCTCTAGGGGTGGGGCTGGGGTGTACCTTCACTCAGGCATCCCCATTGGTCACCAGAATCGAGGTGCACAGACAGCGAGAGACCAATGAACAGATACCAAAGAAAAGAATGTCCACACTTGTATCTCCATGGTTCTGTCAAGTGTTCATGGTTGTTCTGATCCTTCCCCCGCTTGGACAGTCAGTGGTCACTATGAAAAACCGCATTATTGAGTCTGAAACCCTACTCTATATATTCCATTTATTATTTTTTCACTTTTTTGTATCCACTGAATGTTACAAATAAGTAGTATCTTTACAAAAAGTACTAATCCAATGATGATGAAAGGACCTTCGTTTTCAGAAATTAAAGAAAGTTAATGGAGATGAAAACATAAAAATTATGAATGGCAATCGCTCTGTTAAAAAAAAAAAAGGATGATATAACCAAACTAAAGCAGATAGTTGTAAAAATAAATTGCAAAATTAAAATAACACTTCTTTCATCATGCTTATTGACCTAGAGGATAGCACCAATAAGAAGAGGTTGAAGATATAAGAGACAAAGAAGGAAAGGATCAAAAGGAACACACGACCAGACATGTAAGCTCACTGGAAACTGTATTGGTCTAAATGTGAGTGAGAGTGTGGACACATGCCTAATGAAGATATGTGCTGAGTTCTACTAAGTTCCATATACTCCTGTTGATATTGAGATGAGAGAGAGAAGAGGAAAGTCTGGCTGGTCTGAAGTTTTGGGAGACTTGGGAACTACTAAGCCCATGGACATTGACCAATCCTGGAGGGATAGAGATGAGAGGCTGAGAGTGAAATATCCAGCTGATAAGAAATGGGGGGAGACACAAAAGAATGTCCATACTTGCAGATAGTACCCATTTGACCTAGCTTGATGACAAGTGTTCAATTAGTGGAAGACAAAGAAATTTGATAAAGGAAGCAAGTGTAAATTGCTACAATTTGAGGAAGTTGACCACTACATATGGGTGTAGTAGCTCAAAATACCAACTGAGAGGGAAGGATTCTTTACAACAAGGATCAAGTCTATCCCCTCTGTACACAGCGCTGATAGGGAAGGGCAACTTAAACACTGGCTCCCTAAAATTGGGGGAGGGGGAGGTTATAAATGCACATCAGAATAGAAAAGCTTACAAATTTTCAAGATGGAATTTATTTTCAGATAGTGTGGGGGAAGGTAGAATCCCCACTGAATAGTACTGAATAGTTTTCATCTTGTCTAGATGCATCTGATGAAATAAGATGTGGATAGGATTCTTTTGATTCAATAGTGAGTACTTGTTTTCATGACTACTTGTGATTGTCACAACCATAAAGGTAGAAGTTGTGTAACAAACTGTACATTTCAGGAACAGTGTTTCTGTTGAGTTTGGGTTTTTTGTTTGGTTTTCTTGTAAAGTAGGAGACAACATAAGAGATGGTTGAGCAATAAATTTAGAAACTATTCATGAGGTTATTATGTTGTTGTTGCTAGATGGCTTGTAGTTAGCTATGATTAAATGCATTTGTTTTTCTATTATCTTTTTTAATTTTTGTCCAACTTTCCTCATGCATATGAAGGAATTGTAAATACTTTGGCTTAGTTAGGCACACCTTAGTCCTTAAACTGAGATTTTTGCTCTTTATATACATTTAAAGAGGTCTTTTACAGTAGATTTGCCTAATACAAAACATCATTTGCATCCATGATCATTGATTAAGGATGGAAGACAATTTAAGTCTTAGAAACTTCAACCATTTCTCCATTTATCGTGATGTTTTTTTATTGTTTTAGCTGTGAGCATTTTTGTTTCTTTGTCTTCAAGTGCTATTCATTAATGAAGGCTGTAGCTTCAATTTATATAAGAAAGTATTTCTAGCCCTCTTCAAGTACAGCAAGCAAGGTTTTGTCATCTACCTACAGTAGGTTTTTAATGATCCTTACTCTGATCTTGATGCCACTTTCTTCTTCATATAATTCAACTTATCAGATTATTTGTTCAGCATATAGATTGAATGGTGGTGGTGGTTATGTGCCGTGGAGTCAGTTACAACTCATACCGATGCTGTACAGGTTTCCCAAGGCTATAAATCTTTCCAGGAGCAGAAAGCCTCATCTTTCTCCTGCAGAACAGCTGGTAGTTTCGAACTGCTGACCGTGCAGTTCTCAGCCTGATTCGTAACCACTATGCTACCAGAGCTCCTTATAGATTGAATAAGTATGATGAAAATATACTACCCTGTTACACACCTTTCCTGATTTTAAGCCATTCAGCATCTCCTTGTCTGTTCTAATGACTGCCTCTTGGGCTATGTGCAAATACCTCATACACACAATTAAGCATTCTGTAATAAGTACTTGCATGAATAGTTTCTTTTAGACAGGTCAGTATGAAGCTGGTCTCTTTTAGTTTGGGGTTAAAGATAATCATAATGTCCAACTTATCCAACATCTTATACTACTCCATTCTTCGCAATGTCATCCATAGTTTGTTTTGATCCATACAGTTGAATGCTATTATATAATGAATAAAGCACAAGTAAACTTCTTTCTGTTATTCTCTGCTTTCAGCCAAGATTCATCTGACATCAGCAATAATATTCTTCATTCTATGCCTTCTTCTGGATCAGGCTTGAATTTCTAATAGCTCTATGTTAATGTACTACATTCATGATTTTTGAATTATCTACAGCAAAACTTTAATTGCATGTGATATTAATGATATTTGATATTTCTGCATTCCATTGTTGCCTTATTTTTCTTTGAGTGGGCACAAACATAGATGTATCCCAATCAGTTAGCTTCTACTTTACCAGGTATGATATTCTTCTACAAGTACCCCTTCCTCATTACAATATATTCAAAGTACAAGTGACAAAGCTCTGCCATCTCCCTTCTTAGGAGCATTCTGGTTGTACTTCAAAGACAGGTTTGTTTGTTCTTCTGGCAGATAATGATACTTTCAATACTCTTCACCAAAACCATAATATGAATATGGCAATTATTATTCTTCGATCTTTCTTACTCATTGTATAGTTTCCAAATGCATAATAGGTTATTGAAATGTTATGTCTTGGGTGGGCACACCTTAGTCCTCAAAGTGACATCTTTTACACTCTAAAGAAATCTTTTGAAAAAAATTGTCCAGTTCAAAACATCCTCTGATTTCTTAATTGCTCCACTGAAAATTGTCCACCATGGATGGATTGCTGGTATTTGAGATACCAGTAGTATAGTTTCCAGAATCACAGCAATACACAAGCCACCACAATACAAACTAATTGATGAGTGAGGAGTTGAGTACAATTGAGAAAAATTATAAAAACATTTAGTACGGGTAATCTTGTTTGGAGTTTTGAAGGTACACTAAAAGTTGCAGAATATAAGCCTATACATGGGAAGGGAACGGGCAAAGTGTTGTAGATTATATTTGGAAACACACGATGAATAAAAACTATTTAGCCAAAGAGTGGAGTGATTGATATATCAGAGAATTGTAAGGAGAGGACAAATAAATAAATATAAGGAAATATGTGAGTATGAGGTATTATAAATTTCAAAAGTTATTGTCATCATTTAGTGCCCAAGCAGGTATTCTGGAGATCAATGAATTTCAGTATTCTGTTTTTATTAATTGCTTAAATAAGTGGTCAAGGTTTTTGTGAAATCTTGGCTGTTAAGAAAAAATGTTAGTATACTAAAATCTTTCCGTAAAAAAATATCTTAACTTTATTAGCTTACTCTCCTAAACTTTGACTATACAACATTATATTTTTCTCTGTGTAGTTTCTGTTAATATACTAAAGCAGAAATGTTCCATATAATATCATAATTTGGTGATTGAACATATATACCAAGTAGGGAAATCAGAAAACTGGAATGAGAAGATAGTGGTTGAATAATGGAATATTTGCATTTCAATTCCCAGAGCTGATATATGTCAAGTGCTGGCTAGATCAAGAGTTTGCATATGATTAGGTAGCATAAGTGGATTAAAGTTCAAGGGCACTTGAGTTGAAGAAGTCAAGGACAAAGTGGATAGAGTGCAGATAGTTCATCCATTGGAAACCCTGTACAGGGTTGCTATGGGTCGGAACCGACTCGACGGCAGCACTTAACAACAACAACAACCTTGGGTCAAGTTAAAATTGGTATAAGAACAAAAATAGTCATGTAACAAAATAGGGGTAGGATGTTGGGATTAACTATGAAATGGGTAGAATCAGTGCAGTGAATTACTTCTTATGGCTCTTCTACCAAGAGTGTTTATAACTCCAATCTGGTATGTCTTTAATTATTGATGTGTCTAGGTAAGCGAAGGTGGGAGAAGAGAGTTCAGGATAATATTATTCAGTTATGAATGATCATTAACAGGGATAATTTTATTATAAAAATGTGGAACTCTAATGTAGATAAACAATGAGACATCTTAGAAGCAGTAATGGGGGAATCTCACTATCATTAAGAAAGTAGAGATAAGAGTGGACCATGTTCTTCAGACTCAGGGATCCCTACACATTGAAACTCTTTGATCCAGGAGGTTGACTTGTGACACCAGAAGAATGTCAGAGTAGTGTCAGCAAAAGAAACAAGAGACAAAGCATGAGACAGAGTTCTGGGCTTCCTGACTCAAGGAGCAAGTTGGCAGCAGAATTGTCTGCAGAGTTGGCTGCCTCCAGGGACTTAATTGATGAGCTAGGTTAGCTGACCCAGGGAGCTAGAGCTGAGTACCTTCAGGCTGAGGCTTAGAGTGGATTGGAGTTTCCTTGGGCATTTAGCAGCAACCCTAAAAGAATTTGGTAATAGCTTGCAAGGCAAAGACCAGACCAAAAAGAGGCCTATCTGTAGGATGGCTGAAGAGGCTGTCCTACCTGGAATAACAGTGCCCTGAGCATTTCTTACCCTTAATTATAATCTGTTGACTTCCATAATAAACCCACAACTGTGAGTGTGGTGTATGAGCTCTTTGTGGCCATTGAAATGAATTATCAAACCTAGCTGAGTGTACAACACTATGAAAGGGATGGCTGGGTGCCCTTTCTGTAGTTGATGAGTACATTACAAAGGGGTGCATCGCTGATTGTTAAGAACTTTTAAGAAGTAAAATGAACAGCTATAACTACTTTTGAAGTATCTTCACCAATTATGAAAAAGAAAAATGACTCAAATCTCTGGATGCTGTGTTTAGGAATCATTGGAGGGTACGTGAGCTCTCTTTAAGAAATCAACAGAAGAGATGACACAATTTGCAAAACTTCATTTTGTATTTTGTTGTTGTTTGAATAAAAGGCATAATTGAGTCAAAAGTTTGAGGATGCATGAAGGGTGATTTAAAAAATGTTCTCCCATGTAAACTATCACTCTATTCACAATAAAAACTTTAAACGTATACATGTATATGTTTAAAAGTTTATATATATACATATATATACTCTGGTAGCATAGTAGTTACTAATTGGGCTGCTAACCTTAGGGTCAGCAGTTTGAAACTACCAGCTGCTCTGAGGGAGAAAGATGAGGCTTTCTACTCCCGTAAAGATTTACACCCTCGGAAACCCTGTACAGGGTCGCTATGGGTCGGAACCGACTCGATGGCACTGAACAACAACACCTATATATATATATATTTTTTTTTTTCATATTTATTTCATTTTATTATTTTTGCATTTTTCCAATAACATAAAGTCTCAGATAGAAAATTTCAGGACCTGAGTTTTTCTCTCCTAGAAAGTCAGCACTATATTTTAGAACTCTGGAAAACACACAATGACATGGATTGACACATGGTTGTAAAAATGGACGCAAACAGACCAGTGATCAAAAAGATGATCAGGGCGTGCAGCCTTTGGTTTTGTAATATGTGGGATCACATGACTCAGAGCCAACTTAATGGCAGCTACAATAGCATGTCTTAGAGAATCTGGTAGATGGTGCTGAATAGGTTGGTTCCTGTTGCTTTGTTATTATTAAGAATAGGAAATCTATCTCACAGTACTCTTTTCCTTTAATCAATGTGCTTTCAATAGACACAACATCATACAGGGTCACAGATGACCTCAATGTTCTAATCAAATCTGCACTTATTTTAATTTCTGCTTTTAAATAACCAGTCTTTGGTAAATTACCTAGCATTTGGCTTTTCAGTGGGAAGTGCCTCTCCTTTGTGGTATTCACTATGTTCACATCCTTTTTTTGACTGCATTTACTTGCTCATAATCTAAAACACTTACTACATAGAGATTCATGTTTGGTGGGAATAAATTCTTCATTGTGCATAACACCTAGAATAGCCACACAGGAGTCTATGATCCTCTGATGTGCACAAAACTTGAAAGTTTTGTGATTTTAGTACACTAGAGATTGGGATCTTTGTATATACTCTAAAATATTTCTATTCCTCCAAGACAGTGGGAGAAACAACTGTTGTTTGAATCAAAGTCTGAGGTTTTTAAAGTACATATAGAAATGAATACTGAATAGACTGAGGTGGCTTCTTTTTCATCTGTCAGCACATTCTTTACAATCATGCATAATTCTTATTATCACACTCAGTGTGCTACTGTGAAAATTATCTAGGTCCTCTAAACAGTCTTTCTACAGCTTTGAGGGGAATTCAAACATCAGTGCAGTTAATGTTAAAACAAGCAGCTAGTAAAGAAGGCAGAAAAGCAATAAATGCTTTCCTTTCACAGAACATTTGCAGCAGCTCCTTCATAGATGATGAGCAAGTAAATACATAAGTATATGAGTAAATATTTTGCATTGAATAAAATAGTGCCTGATGATACACTCTTGGCTTTTTATTCCCATATATCAACCTGTATTCTCACATGTCAACATTTGATGAAATGACTGCAAGATTAAAAAGACATGAGAGGAACATGGTGTCATTTCAGAGTTTTTTGGGTTTTTTTTTTTTTTCTTTTAACGTTAACCTTTGAGTTCTGAGCTGTTGCAGTTGTGTGTTTGGGGGTATATTTGGATAGAGACATTACTGCCATCCTGTTCATATTTATGGATCTGACCTTTGTATTATAGTAGCCTGCTTTGAAGCACAGTTACTTTTAATTGCTTTATGTGTCCACGGAGACTGTTCTATGCCTTTCATCAGTTATATACAGTACCCTGGCACATACGTTGGCTCAGTGAATCTTTCAATGACTGAATATTTATCACCACATCTGAATACTAGAGTAAATGTTGCATTTTCAGTTGGATTATGTGTTGTGTGGTTGTGTGAAAATGTGTTTTATTGTCAACATAGCCATATACTTAATGAGGTGACAGGAAGAATTAAAAGTGACAGATTGTTTTGGCTGCACGGGGGCTATCTGAGATATAGTCTCTTATAATGCAGTTCAATAAACCCAGCCTGTGTGAAGCTCTCAGAGCATGATTCATGGTTGCAGCCAGGCTACTCAGAGAGGTTTAATGAGAGATAGTCAGGGACTGGGCAGCAGGAGGTTGAAATTGCTGTCAGAAGACAATGAAAAGTGCTGAGTGTCAAAAAGTGCTCCCCAAAATTTGCAACAGTGCCTTGATTACCAGTAGTCCAACCTGCACTCTTCTACATGTTCTTGATTAGGAGCTGTACAGAATGATTTCCAAAAACCTGCATGTTAGGACAACTTATTTATAAAAGGGATGGCCCCGTCATTTCCTGCCATATGAGAGTATGCCTCTGAAGTTTCTTTCAGTCACAGGTAACTGGATAAACAAACGTCAGGCTGTCAATCCATGGACAGTAACATCAGCTGAGATAGTGCTGCTCAAAATCTGGCCCTTGAACAAGCAATAGCAGCAACCCTGACAGCTTGTTAAGAATGCTGATTCTCTATCCATCCTAGAACTCTGAGATCTGGATCTCTATGGGTAGGAATGGGTCCTGGGGTGGCACTGTAGGATCAGTACTCAACTGCCAACCCAAGGCCAGCAGGTTAAATCTACCAACTGCTCCTTGGAAACCCTATATAGGGTCAGTGTGAGTTGGAAAGGACTTTACAGTAACTAACAACAACAACAGATGTGGCATGGATGTTGTAGATATAAACACTGGACTGCTAACTGCAGTGTCAGCAGTTCAAACTCACCAACCATTCCTTCAAATCCCTACACAGGTTCTTTATAATCTAAGGAGCTTAACAACAACAATAACACGCATGGGGTGGGGTTCAAGAATCTAGGCTTTTAATAAGTTCTTCAGATAGTTATTTTGCACACAAAAGCTATAGCCTTTAATGAAACTTGCTGCAGACCATAAGAAATGAGAAAAGAAAAATAACTCTGCTTATCAGTAACGTAATGGCAACTAAGGTAAAACTTCAGTTAGATACAACTAAGTAGAATTCTGAAGGTAATTTGTATTGTCACTCTATTGTGTAGTAGTAACTTGTACCGTCAGCAAGTCACTTAATGTATCCAGGTTTCAGCCACCAATTGATAAAATGAAGAAGCACTGGTGATGTCTAGAGTTACATGTAGGGCTGCTAACCACAAGGATGGATGTTGAAATCCAGCAACCACTCTGAGAGAGAAAGATGAGGCTTTCTGCTCGCCTAAAAATCTACAGTTTCAGAAACTCTTCAGGAACTCACTGAGTTAGAACTGACTCAATGGCACCCAACAACATTGGTGAAATGAGAAAGGCCAGTGGTACTTGTCTCAAGGAACTTCTTTATGGGGATAGTGTAAGATCAGATAGTATGTTGTTTCATTCTGTATATTGATACCAACAGTTGACATCAACAAGCTCACAGAATTAGTGAAGTTTTAAAGAAATGGTACATTGGGATATACTACTTCTTGTTGTGAGCTACCAAGTTGGTTCTGATACATAGCAATCTCATTTAGGATTTATGAGAGCAATTGTTCTGTTTAACCTACAAACCTGTGGTTACCAGTCCAGTGCTTCTACAGCATCACAACAGTATGTTGCAAACTGAAAAATTTGATGTTGTTGTTAAGTGCTGGTTAGTCTGTTCCAACTCATAGCAACCTTGTATAGGGTTTAAGAGCATCATCTGGTGAGTTTGAACCACTGACCTTGATGCTCAAACTGACCTTTCAATCCATTGCTTATCCTTCACAAATGTAAGTTGTACTTGGTATTATTTTTAACTGCAATCTAGTTGGTTCCTACTCATAACAACACTGTACAGGGTTTCCAGAGTACAACTGTGGGTTTGAACTGCTGACTTTACTGTTAGTAGTCTAGTGCATATCCTACAGCACCACACCAGGACTTAATATTGTTGTTGTTAGATGGAGACCATTCTGACTCATAGTGATCTTATGTACAACAGAAGAAACACTGCCCGGTCCTGTGTCATCCTCACAACTATTGCTACTGTTGAACTCATTGCTGTTGCTACTATGAAAATCCCTCATGTCACCCTCTTTTTCACTGAGTTTACCAAGCACGATGTCCTTCTCCAGGAACTGGTCCATCCTGATAACATGTCCAAGGTATGAGAAATGAAGTCACACCACTCTGGGTTCTAAGGAACATTCTGGATGTACTTCTTCCAACTCAGGTTTGTTTATTCTTCTGAAAGTTCATGGCACATTCAATATTCTTCTTCAACACCATAAGTCAAATGAATCAATTCTTCTATAGTCTGCCTGATGCATTGTTCAACTTTCACATGCATAAGAAGCTATTGAAAATACCATTCCTTGGGTCAAGATTACCTTAGTCCTCAAACTGGCATCTTTGCTCTTCAACACTTTAAAGAGATCTTGTGCAGATTTTCCTAATGCAACACATCATTTGCTTTCTTGACTACAACCTCCATGAGGGTTGATAGTGGATTCAATCAAAATTTTTGACAATTTCAATCTTTTCTTGATTTATCCTGATACCATTTGTTGGTCTAGTGGTGAAGATTCTTGTTATCTTTACATTGAAGTGTAACCCACATTGAAGACTGTGGTCACTGATATTCATCAGTAAGTATTTAGAGTCCTCTTCACTTTCAGCAAACAAGGTTGTATTATCCGATATTATAAATTGTTAATGAGTCTTCCTCCAATACTGATGCCAGGTTCTTCTTCATAAAATCCAGCTTCTCAGATTATTTGCTCAGTATACAGATTGAATAAACCTGGTGAAATAATACAACCCTGGTACTCACCTTTCCTGATTTTAAACAGTTCCACTTCTATTTCTTCTTGAACACTTGCCTCTTTGTCTACGTTTAGGTTCCACATGAGCACAATCAAGTGTTCCAAAATACCCATTCTCTGAAATGCTTTCCATAGCTTGTCATCATCTACACAGTGACAAGCCGTTCTGATGTACTCTGCTTTCAGTTAAGATTCATCTGACACCAGCAATGATATCCCTCATTCCATGTCTTCCTCTGAAGTTAGCTTGGTCCTCTGGAATTTTCCTATCAATGTTCTATTGCAGCCCTTTCAAATTTTCTTGAGCAAATTTTACTTGCATGTGATATTAATGATATTGTATGATGGTTTCTTCATTGAGTTGGGTCACCTCTCTTTGGAATGGAAACAAACAGTTGGCCAGGTAGCTACCTAGACTTAATATGCTGTTGTAAAGTGTGTTCAAGTCTGTTTTGACTTATAGTGAGCAAATCTCTGAGAAGCTGGGTTCTATGAAGAAAAATGTGGCATCAGGATTTGAGGAAGACTCATTAACAACCTGTGTTATGCAGATGATACAACCTGGCTTGCTGAAAGTGAAAAGGACTTAAAACATTTACTGATGAAGATCAAAGAGCACAGCCTTCAATATGGATTACATCTCAATGTCAAGAAAACAAAAATTCTCACCATTGGACAAATAAACAACATTCTTATCAATGGAGAAAAGATAGAAGTTGTCAAGGACTTCATTCTTCTTCGATCAAC
>NW_006408607.1:1680160-1681678 GCF_000296735.1 Chrysochloris asiatica | reverse complement strand
CATATTGTCAGGAGGGAGCAGTCACTGGAGAAGGATATCATGTTTGGTAAGGTGGAGGGTCAGAGGAAAAGAGGAAGACCCCAATGAAATGGATTGGACAAGTGGCAGCATCGACAGACTCAAGCGTGGCAACAATAGTGAGGTTGGCCCAGGAACGGGCAGAGTTTTATTCTGCTGTGCATAAGGTCGCTATGGGTCGGTACCAACTCGATGGAACCTAGCAACAACAGCAATAGGATTTCTGAGACTTTTTAAATCTTTGTGGGACTGGAAAACCTCATTTTTCTTCCACGGAGTAGTTGTTAGACTTTAACCTGACAGACTTGAACCAGGAACCTTGTTGCTTTCAGTTCAGTACTTATTGTTTGGAGGCACTGAGCTCCCAGATTTAATATTGTTGTTATTGTTGTTGATAAATTCCATCCAGTTAGGTCTGACCCAGAAAGACCTCTTAAAGAGTTTCTGAGGATAGGCTGGTGAGCTGGAACTGCTGACTTTGTAGTTCAAGTTAACCAGCTGCTCCTAGGAAATCCTGTACAGGGTCGCTATGTGCCAGAACCAACTTGATGGCACTTAACAAAAAATTTGTATTCCATTTGAAGACCGGTCACAATGAAACAATGACATAAAGTCAGATATTCTCTATTTATTAAAATCTCATTATATACCAGACACTAAATGAAGCTAAATTCATGCATTGCCCCTTTTTACTAATCTGAAAACAACCATAAGTATCTTGTACCAGAGCAATTTTTCTGAAGGGTGAAGTATATGGGAGCGGATAAGCAATTTGTTGGAGGATATGGTTTTCAGTTACATTCCTGTAATTGACAACAAGAACCTTTTGAGTTCATGTGCTAATTTCCTAAGCCCAAAGCAATTCCTGGTGCCATGTTTTTCTTCATGTAAACCAGTTTCTTGGATTATTTGTTCAGCATACAGGTTGAATAAGTATGGTGAAAGAATACAACCTTGTCGCACATCTTTCTTAGTTTTAAACCATTCAGTGTTCCCATGTTCTGTTCGTACAACTGCCTCTTGGTCCAGGTACAGATTCCTCATTAACACAATTAAGTGTTGCAGAATACTCATACTTCACAATGTTGTCCATAGTTTATCATGATCCACACAATAGAAAGTCTTTGCGTCGTCAATAAAACACAGGTAAACATCTTTCTGATATTCTCTGCTTTCAGCCAAGATCCATTGGACATCAGCAATGATATCCTTCATTCCACGCCCTCTTCTGAATCCAGCTTAAACCTCCGGAAGTTCTCTGTCAATGTACGCTTTCAGCCATTTCTGTATTGCCTTTGTTTTTGTTGTTGTTAAGGACCATGGAGTCGGTTCCGACTCATAGTGACCCTGCACAGGGTTTCTGGGGCTGTAAATCTTAATGGGAACAGAACACTTCATCTTTCTCCCACAGAACCGCTCGTAGTTTCAAACTGCCAACGTTGAGGTTAACAGCCCGATTCATAACCACTACGCTACCAGAGCTCCTTATACTACCAGAGC
>NW_006408607.1:1677155-1678619 GCF_000296735.1 Chrysochloris asiatica | reverse complement strand
TTAACAACAATATTTGCTGGAGCAGAGAGCATCATCTTTCTCTACAGAATGGCTGGTGGGCTTGAAACACACATCTTGTGGTTCTCAGTCCAGTGCTTATGCTACCTGGCCACTGCATTCTTCAATTCCTTGTCTATGAAAAATTAAAAAAAAATCACAATGTATGCCAGCACCATAATATTATCTATGATTCTACACTGATAACTGATAATGATTGTTGTCAAGTGCCATGGAGCCAGTTCTGATTCATAGTAACTGAGTATATGGTTTCTACAGAGCCACCATGCACCCCGCTGATAATGATGTATGTTACCATATTATAGTAAGATGCCCTGAAGTTAAATATTAAAACAACATAATAAATGTATTCACAATATTTTTGTTACTAAGTTAAAAAAAAAGTTTAAGTGTTTAAAAAATATTTTTAATAGCAAAGGTAGATACCAAGAGAAATTATCTTATCACAGTTAAATTTATCCCATTTTAAGGCATTTTAATTTGGACTCAGAAGTCCCAGTGTAGCACTGTGGGTTAATGTACTAGATTGCAAAGTAAGTTTGAAGTGCAAAGTCAGTGGCTCAAGCTCACCACCTGCTCCTTGAAAACCCTATACAGGGTTGTTATGGGTCAGAACTGACTTAACAACACTTAACAACAACAATTTGGACTACTGGCATAGTGCTGTAGGATAATCAATGGAATGAAAGTTCAAACCCACCAGCTACTCCTTGGAGTCCTGGTGTGGCATGACAGGTTAAAGAACTGGACTGTAAGGCTAATTTGAACAGCAAGGTTGATGGTTCAAGCTCACCAGCCACTCCTTTGAAACACTATACAGGGTGACTATGAGTCAAAAACAACTGGATGGCACTTAATGACAATTGTCAGGAAGAGCCATCGTGGCAGAGTGGGTTAAGCACTGGGCTACAAATGTAAAGAAAGATCAGCAGTTCAAATTCCTGAGTCCATCCACAAGAGAAAAATAAGGCACTCTGCTTCCAAAAGGATTTACAGTCTCAGAAACCTTATGGAGTAGTTCTACTGTATCCTACATGGTCAGCATGAGGTGGAATCCACTCAGAGACAGTGGGTTTAGTTTAATTATGCTCACCGTCTCACTTAAGTAATATTATACAGCACATTTTATTGCTAGAACCCCTAGGAACTATTCTACAATTCCACATGCCCATCAAATACATAGCAATAGAATAAAAGACTAAGAAATGCCTCAACTAGAGACATTTCAGATGTCAAGAATGTAAGTATCTTTATATTGCCAGTTCCAAGGCCTTGACAAGGTAAGTTGTACTCTGTTTGGTTTGATTTCTCACTTCCAGGGGAAACCAGGAGTTAGAGTATTTTAAATGACTGTGTACTGTTGAATCAACTTAGCTTATAGATCCCAGGGTTGACACCATTTCCCTCTCTTTCTCTCCCCCTGTGTTTCAAGTCCTCTCTCTCTCT
>NW_006408607.1:1674165-1675245 GCF_000296735.1 Chrysochloris asiatica | reverse complement strand
ATCACATGGTGTCCTATGCTGGAATGATAAATTGATGAGAAATGGTGTTGCATTAATCTTCAAAAAGAACATATCCAGATCAGTCATGAGGTACAATGCTGTCTGTGATAGAATAATATCCATATGCTTACAGGGAAGCCCAATTAATACCACTATTATTCAAATTTATGCACCAACTACTAAGCCAGTGAGGGGGAAATAGAAGAATGCTACCAACTTCTTCAATCCGAAATCGATCAAACATGCAATCAAGATATATTGATCATTACTGGTGATTGGAATACAAAGGTTGGGAGCAAAGAGCAAGGATTAGTAGCTGGAAAATATGGCCTTGGTAATAGAAATGATGATGGAGAACGCATGAGAGAATTTTCAAAACCAATAATTTGTGCATTTCAAATACCTTCTTTAGACAGCATAAGAGATGACTATACACATGGACCTCACCAGATGGAATACATAGAAAATAAATTGACTACATCTGCAGAATGAGACGATGGAAAAGCTCCATGTCATCAGTAAAAATATGGCCATGGGCAGACTATGGAACAGACTATCAATTACTGGTATGCAAACTCAAACTGAAGCTGAAGAAAATGAAAACAAGTCTACAAGAGTCAAAAATATGATCTTGAACATAACTCACCTGAATTTAAAGAACATCTGAAGAACAGATTTGATACATTAACTACAAAAGACTGAAGACCAAAAGAGTTGTGGGATGACATCAAGAACATCATACATGAAGAAAGCAAAAAGTCATTGAGAAGACAAGAAAGAAGGAAACGGTCAAAATGGATGTCAGAAGACACACTGAAACTTTCTCTCCAACATAGAGATGCTAAAGCAAATGGAAGGAAGGAGGAGGTCCAAGAGCTGAACAGAAAATTTCAAAGATCAGCTCCAGAAGATAAAGTCAAATAATACAATAAAATATGCAATGATCAGGAATCAGAAAACCAAAAAGGAAGAACAAGCTCAACATTTCTCAAGCTGGGAGAACTGAGGGAAACATTCAATATTCATTACTGAAAGATTCTCTGGGAAAATTACTGAAAGATGCAGAAAGCATCAAGAGAA
>NW_006408607.1:1671582-1672954 GCF_000296735.1 Chrysochloris asiatica | reverse complement strand
TGAATAAGGAAGACCATAGAAGAATTTATGCTTTTGTGTTATGGTGTTGGAGGAGAACATTGTAACTGCCATGGCCTGCAAAAGAATGGATAGATCCATTTTGGAAGAAGTGCAGTCAGAGTGCTCCTTGGAGGTCAAGATGGCCAAACTTCGTCTCTCATATTTTGGACATATTGTCAGGAGGAACCAGTCACTGGAGAAAGATATCATGTTTGTTATGCTGGAGGGTCAGAAAAAAGAGGAAGATGCCCAACGAGATGGATGGGCCAAGTGGCAGAATTGATGGACTCAAGTGTGGCAACAGTGGTGAGGTTGGCTCAGGATAGGGTAGTGTTTTGTTCTGCTGTGCATAAGGTCACTATGGGTTATAACCAACTCGATGGCACCTAACAACAACAACATATCTCTGTGTAATAGCTAGCTGGTCAATATGAATGGAAAATTGATACAGTGGAAACTAAGAGTTACCTAAAGATAAAAAAGACATTTGTTTTTGAAACTAATAATATAACCTTTGTGGGAATGAGAGTCTTTTGTTCAAAATTATTGTATCCTGTTTATAATACTTGGTGACCTGTTATGGTTTTTTACTACTTCCTGAAGTGAGTAGGATATTTTCTGACTTTTCTTGTTTCTACTCTGGTAGCATAGTGGTTACGAATCATGCTGCGAACCATGAGGTCAGCAGTTTGAAACTTTTATCCCGCTCCATGGGAGAAAGAGGAAGTTTTCTGGTTCTGTAGCGATTTATACCCTCGGAAACCCTGTACAGGATTGCTATGGGTGGGAAACGACTCTACTGCACTTAACAACAACAATTTCCTGAAGTGAGTAAGGACTTTTCAACTTCCTTAACCTCCCCTGCAATTTGAAATAGCCAATCAAGTAAACATAAGAATGCAGGCCATGGAAATTTGAAATAGCCAACCTTGAAAGGACAAGAGTATGCAGTCAAGTCCTTAGCCAATGGTGTGAGACACAGCCTTAAGATTTGCATCAGGGATAAAAACCTGAGAGGACTACCTGCCTGCTATGCTCACTGGCCTGTTCTTGTACAGCTACACACAAGCTTCTGCAGAAGTAACATTTTGCCATGCTGAGGTAATTTAGTCTTATTGAGTGTCTTTTTGTGCAACATTGGGGTTCATTTCTTACATGTTTGTATAAATGTCTCCTTTTTTATTTTATCTGATAGCCTTGACATAAACATATCATCAGGATAGTGAACAACCAGGCAAAGTTTTATACTTAAGCTCATAGGAGTAGGAGCCATCTTGATGTCAGACGCAACAGACAACATGAGATTCTTGATGGTATTAGTTTCTTAGAGCGATTATAACAAATGACCATAAATTGGGTGACTTAAAACAAG
>NW_006408607.1:1670117-1671392 GCF_000296735.1 Chrysochloris asiatica | reverse complement strand
AACCCATCAGCCTCTCCTCAGAAATCCTATGTTCAACCCATCAGCCTCTCCTCAGAAATCCTATGCAAGGTTCCTATGAGTCTGAAGTGACTCGATGGCACTTTACAGCAACAACGTTTCTTCCATGGTCTATATAGAAGGAGTTCTTCCTTCCTTTCCAACTTCTTGTATTCCTTGAAATTCC
This sequence comes from Chrysochloris asiatica, assembly GCF_000296735.1. Lineage (NCBI taxonomy): Eukaryota > Metazoa > Chordata > Mammalia > Afrosoricida > Chrysochloridae > Chrysochloris > Chrysochloris asiatica. Next base: position 1,671,208 of record NW_006408607.1, on the reverse strand, counting down.
TCTTTTTGTGACGGCATAACTTCAACCTCAGATCACATTTTTCACAAGCCTTTGAGTCTGTACCATCATTCCTAAATGTCCTCCTTCTTATAAGGATATTGCCAAATCTGTTTAGTATTCACCTTACTCTATTCAGATCTCAGCTCACCTATTTGTATCTGCAAGGATTCTATTTCTACATTCCCAGGTACTAGCGCTGAGGACTTGAACATATCTTATTGGAGAACACAATGCAACCCAAAACACTGAGTAATCAAATTAATGAATAAAATAGCAACATTATACTAGAATAGATATTTGTCAAAGGATTCTGAACTCGAGAAATCTATTTAGTCTTTCTGACTAGTAGTTTTTCACATAATTTCCTAGTATGTGATAAGAAAACTGAATCCTTATTCAAAGAGGATTTTGTGACACTAAGTTAGAAAATATTATTGTCTCTTTCATTCATTTGGTCAACAAACATTTCTATTCTTACTGTGCATGAGAAATATACAAGGTATGGGTTTATTAATATAAAACTATCAAGAGCTTTTGGTCTAAAACTAAAACAAGGATTCAAGAATTCAGTCTCCATGAACTAGATTTGAAATGATAATTTCATCTTTCTTTCTGTTATTCTATAACTAAAATTTAGTGTGTGTGTGTGTGTTTTCATCAAAATGTAGGCAATAAACCACAGTAGTATTATAGATATCTGTGGCTTTGTCCAAAGCACAAATCACAAATATTATATCAGAGTGGTTAAAATTTTTCTCACTCATCACTAACTTCAGAGATACTATAGCTACTAAATCCACTGACAGTCCTTCTTACTTAGTATTTTTAGTGAATAAACACATTTACCATATTGCAATATTTTGTTAATATTATGACAACTGTATTTCTTTATGATTGGATTCCTGTGTAACTGCATATACTTTATTTTATATGTTTAAAATGTAATTCCAATGAGAGCTTTAGGAGCTTCAACAGATGACCAAAAGTTTCCATAGTATTAAAGGGTTAAGAACTCTAGCTCTAGAAGATGCCATATTTATATCAATCAGTAGTTACAATACACTTGCTTAGTGTACTTACACAATGCATTC
>NW_006408607.1:1665540-1669207 GCF_000296735.1 Chrysochloris asiatica | reverse complement strand
AACAACAATGGGGCCCCTATGAGTAAGGGGTCAACTCTGTGGCTACAAACAACAATAACATATTGCACAGTACAAGGCATAGTAGCATAATCAATATCATGATAGCAATACTCTGGAATTCCAGAAAATGACATCCAAACTAACATCAGTCAACGGCTATGTGTGAAGACAGGGAAAAGGACAACAGTCCAGAGATAACCTTGGAAGATGTCAAAGGTAAATAATATTTTTACATAAGCATTACAGAGAAGGTTAGAAGTAGATTAAAAATAGAGGTTCAGGTGAGGGATAAGACAAGGTGATAGAGCTTGGATATTGTTCAGCCTGTACAAAGGCAGGGAGGTTTGCCTGGGAATCTCCATGACTGGAGCTCAGGTGAATAAGAGACAGAAGACCAGGAAGATAAGCAAGGGTTAGTTCGTGAAAGGGTTTGGATGCCTAGCTCAGAAATTTAATCATTATCCCGGATTTGGTGCGGAACCACTGAAAGATTTTTAACAGAGGGATGCTATCATCAGATCTTAGAAATATTACTCTGGCTGTATTGTGGAGAATGGATGATAAGGATGCAGCAATTGTAGAGATGGTAGAGGCTTTCAGGGAAGAGAACATGACAAGTTATGAGGCTATATAGTACTACTAGTCTAGGCAAGAAATGATGAGGGCCTGCAGCAAGGCGGTGTGTGAAATTGCTTTGTAAAATGTGTAATGCTGGACTTCCAGTAAGAGGGAAGGAATGAAGGAAGAAACAGAAGGAACAAGGGAAGAAGGGAAGAAGACTGTAGTCTTCAGCTAAGTAGACATTTGAAGTCAAAGTGTTTCATTAAACTACAATCACAACTGTTAAATCTATCCTGGAGGTGCGATAGGATTACCAAGACATCATCTTCCCAACTCAGCCAGATGGCTGCTGATTGGTTTAACAGAAAACTAATCAGAACCTCTCTTCAGTGGTTCAATTGCAGCACAAATAGTCATAGTCAAGGTGAGCTCCATAAAGGAAGCTGTTGCCAAGTTCACAAATAACACCCAAAAGGGAACAGAGAAAGAACACAATCTTTTTCTGAAAACAGTACCTAGGTTTGTTTACAAGCTCCCAGAGCCTTTTTGTCATCAACATACACATACATTCCCTCTGTATTTAAAAAAGGTAATACAAGCTATGTTTCATATTGTATTTAGTATGACAGTTGCAGGAGCATACCTAAGGATATAATTTTATCTGGAACAAGGAAACCAATATATACACATTCTAACACACACAAAATGAATTTTAAAAATATACTAAAAACAAAGATGCAAAGTATTATCTCAGGTGGGCTTCAAGATAACCACACAGTTTTTCCTTAGCTCAGTCATGTCAAGTTTTATTATTTTCTGTGTGTGTGTGTGTGTGTTAATTGTTGGTGTCAAATAGAAGTTGCCTATTAGACACTATTGAAGCTATTTTTAAGAATTTTGAGCTTACTAAAACCTATTCTTTGGTACAATTATTTTCCAAACAAATCACATTGTGGTTTCTTCTTGATTTCCCTGAATAATTGAATAATTCTCCAGAAAAGACAAAGGCTCATTCTGGAATATTCTCACAATGAAAAATGCTAAAAGGATGTCTCCCTTCAAAGATATGGTTAAATGAATAAAGTTGCATGCTATTTTACAGAAGCCTTCATTTAAGCACCTAGTTCAAATTTAATTCCAAAGGCTCTCTTCAAAATTCAAAGTTCAGTAGCTCCAAATCCACTTTTCAATGCATTAGCTTTCACATAAGGAAAGGGGGTAGAGAGGAATATCATGCCAAAGAAAACTGAAAAAACCAAGGAAAGTTAGTATGAAAGAGCATCGCAAAGACATAAAATTAATTTTATTAGAAATAGATGACAATCTAGGGAAATGTTTGGGGGTAATTAAAACCTGTATGAAGGAACTTATTTCCTTTTAAGTCAATTAACATTTAGATCTATATTTAAAACAATTGTGAGGATTCTTCTAAAGCTAAGTTGCTGTATTCTTGTATCTAACATTTAGTATACAGAAATGTATGCCAACTCTATGCATGACTCCTTTTCCATTTTGAAAACCTGGGTTTGTGTGAAACATCTGCCAGTCCAACAGAAAGAAAAGCTGTAATCTTACACAATCCTTTATAGAACCAGCGGTATTTCCCAACATATTCAAAAGACCAAATGACACTTCACCCAGTTCAACCTCCTGAAGCTTGGTTCATAATTAATGAGGTGTGGGAAGTTCTCTAGAATTAGTTTTCATTTAAATAAAGGTACCTGATGTTTATCTGTACCCTTTGTACTCCTTGTTCCCTTGAATATACCAAGCTTCCTGTTGGTACAGGGAACTATTGATTTGCTGACTAATCTTTTTATCTGATCATTATAGATTGTAACTCTCAGTCTATAACCTTTACACACTCTGCCATTGTGGGTAAATAAAACACAATACAAAATCATTAACATGTTCCCATATCTATATTTCTCTTTCAGACAAGAGCAGAAGTAAGACTATGATGTGACAATGGGAGTTTCATAGTTTTAGAGAAAATATAAATAGAAGATGAATATAAAATCTTTGGTTCCTTAATGTAAATTACTCAAAAAGAAATAGTGTGCTGCCTTGGGGAAATCAACAGCTTCTTCAATTGGATTGCTTCTGCCACGGTATGGACACAGTCTTGTTTGATGTCCTCCTACCATTTGTCTTGTATGGAGTCTTTTATCTAAATCCAAAGTAATGCAGTCATCAGGGCTGCAATTCAATAATGGCTCCACAGGAGCTGTCATCCACAGTTTGCTATTCATCTTGTAAAAGGCTTTGAGTTTTCAAAGTACCAACTAAGGTTGGCATTTCAATGCCGTAGACAGATCACTTAAAGTTCTTTTGTGTTCACAAGAAAGGGCATGAAATTGAGAATGGGGGAAGATTAAATGGCCTACCTGCTACTCTACCTGACTACCTAGGGGCAACCCCAAGTTACCCAAGGGAGTGAAGACATTAAATGATCTGACCCACCAGTAATGGGATACTGCAGTGAATGGAGGATGTTTTGAATAGTTTAGTTCACACTGAGCTCCAATGGTATATAATTAAGAGGAAACAAAATTTATGGAAATTCACCAAAGAGGAATATTTCTATATATATATAAAACATACAACAAAAGTGAAGTTGATGATTGCTTAATTCTTGGCACATTTTAATAATCAATCAGGATATGTATATATATATCACGCGAGAGAGTACTCTTGGTAGCGTAGTGGTTACAATTCGTGCTGCTAACCTCAAGGTCAGCATTTGAAACTACCAGCATTCCTCAAATAGAGATGAGGCTTTCTGCTCCCTTAAAGATTTACAGTCTCAGAAAGCACATGCAGGGCTCTATGAGTGAGAACTTACTACACAGCACACCTCCATATATATATATATATACCACACCAGAATTCATATATTCGAGTCCTGGTATGGCAGTGCAGGATAAGCACTGGACCACAACTGTTTTATATATACATGTTATTAAGTGCCATGAAGTTGGTTCCAACTCATAGCGCTCCTGTACATGGTTTCCAAGGAGCAGCTGATAGATTTGAAATACAACCTTGTTGTTAGCAGCCTAGTGCTTATCATGCAGTACCATAGCAGGGATATATATATATATAT
>NW_006408607.1:1661855-1664611 GCF_000296735.1 Chrysochloris asiatica | reverse complement strand
TTGGTCAGAACCAACTCAAAGGCATTTAATAATAACAACAACAATATCCCAAAGACCTTGTGATCCTGTGAATACAATAGATGATAACTATTTTATTCTGAACATATTATAGATTTATTCACTCACACATGTTTACGTGCATGCAAGCATACTTTCAACATTTATGTGTCCAATTCCTTTTATGTGTAAAACACTGTGTGATAATTGTTGAAGATAGAATAGCTTGTAAATGCATCTTTTGTTCCTGTTTTCATGGAACATGCTAAGTAGTGAAAGAGATTGACTTTTAAAAATAATGACTCAAGTTGGAAATACACCACTACAATAAGTATTATATCTTTTAAAATGTGTGTGGTGCTGTGAAAGCTTAATAACAGGGCAACTTGACCTGGTTTGGCAGGTCAGGGAAAGCTTCCCTGAGGATGAGATCTTTGAGCTGAATTCTGAAGAAAGATGAGATGATCTTGTTTGCCATAATCACTTTTTGCTTTCATCCTGCAAAGAATCAAAAATCACTGAAAGTTTTTAAATACAAAGCCTCATAATTAGATCTGCATGGCATCAGATTTTGCAAAGAATTTTCTGCTTAAAGTGTAGAAATAGAGTTGAAGGGGACAAAATTAGAGGCATACTTAATCTGCATCATGAGACAAGTAAAATTGAATTGTTGCAGGAATATTAGGGGATACGATTGTGATTGGTCTTGCAATATCAAGAGTTGGGCAAGACAGTGGTAGAGGTGTGTGATTGCTCCCTCAAGTACAGCTCTCAGGGTTGGGTATTAAATTTCAAAGTATAATTTTCTTGAAGTTTGTGACTAAGTTGCAGTGTTTCTGTGAATTCACAGATGTCAGTTTGAAGACACATAGTTGACTTAAGATCTCTAGATATTTGTTCATCCTTCTCATATTCATGCATCATTTAATGAGTTGCCATGAGAGCAGATATTAATATTTGTGGCACTAATAAATAATTCTGATGGATTCCAAAGCTGAATCAGGATTTTGTAATGGATGGGTCAAAATGAGCATCCCATGAAATGTTGCCAGTGCTTCAGTGTAATGCATAAACCTGATAAATGTTATTTTGTGAACAGGCTTCTCAGAAAGGTCATGGGCAAGTTGAAAATCCTGATTGATCATTTTAGAAGTTGTTCATAGTGACTGACATACTTTTGAAATGGAAGAATTTCCCAGCAGATCCAAAATATTTCCTCAAAGTAGCTGCTAGGTGTTCTGTCACATTCGCAGTTAAAGCTGGAAAGATAACTAATTTTGGCTTAAAATCTCCCTTACTGATTTTATTATTCACATTTTTTCTCACCAACATCCTCATCTTTCTAAATTGGTCTTCTCAGAGTTCTCAACAGAAGCTACCTATGATTTCATCTCCACTCTTCATATCAACTCATGCCTCTGTGCTTCACATTCTCACCATTTCTTATTAATTTCTACCATCTGCCATGGCCAAGTTCAAATTGTTCTTCAAAGATATATCTTATAGTCTCCTCAGTGAGTAGAAATATTTCCCACTTGGAAATTTCTGCATATGCTGAATTATTTTACCATTTTACATTATCTACTAGTGGACTCATGGCGTGGCACAATAGTATCAACACCGGACTGCGTACCACAAGATCAGCAGTTGAAACCTACCAGCTGCTCCTAGGAAACCCTATGAAGGGTGGCTATGAGTTGGAGGCAACTCGACAACAACAAGAACAAAAACATCAATCAATCAATCAATCAATCAATCAATCAATCATCTATCTCTAAAATGCTCATATGTGGGCATTGTGGTTCAGTGTTAGAATTCTTGCCCACCATGCAGGAAACCTGAGTTCTGTTTCTCACCAATGCACAACAATTACCCATCTGCTGATGGAGGCTTGTACATTGCTGTGGGGTTAACAAAGTTTAGCAGAGTTTGTAGACGAGATGCACTGAGAAGAAAGGTCTGGCAATCTACTCCTGAAATTAGCCAAGGAAAATCCTGCAAATCGTAATGGCCAGATTTGCAACCAATCATATCGATAAAACAGTGTTTTATTTCCTCTGCATGGAGTCACCAAGAATCAAGCAGCTATCAATAAAAAATATTCTTTAAATATTATGAAGAATGCTCATTGTATTTAATACTCATTGTATTTAAATACAAAGAAAAGGGGTCTTTTTGTTTTTATGTCATTATTCTTGTGCCAACTGAAAAACATAATCTAAAAGAATACACAATAAATATTCACTGATCGGTTAAAATAATGCTGATTGAAAATATTTCTCATGGCCTTGGTTTATAAGAGCTTACATGATTTCATCTCTATCTATGTCTCTAATCTCATTTGTTCCATGAATTATAGGTTGCAGCATCCCTGGTTTTTTCTGGTATTTTATCTTCCAGGACTGATTTCTTTCCTTACTATTCCCTCTGATTGGAATGCTTTGTCCCTAGATTTGGCATATCTGACTCCTTCTGTTATTGTTGTTGTTGTAAGGTGCCGTAGAGTCAATACCAACTCATAGCGACCTTATGCACAGCAGAATGAAACACTGCCTGATCCTGGGCCAACCTCACTACCTTTGCCACGCTTGAGTCCATCGATGCTGCCACTTGGCCAATCCATCTCATTGGGGGTCTTCCACTTTTTCTCTGACTCTCCACCTTACCAAACATGATACCCTTCTCCAGTAACTGGTCCCTCCTGACAATATGTCCAAAGTGTGAGAGATGAAGTTTGGCCATTTTAGCCTCTAAGGAGC
>NW_006408607.1:1656196-1660456 GCF_000296735.1 Chrysochloris asiatica | reverse complement strand
TAATGAAAGTCAAGACTTGGATTTTGCCTTCAGTTCCCCAATCTTGAGAAATGCTGAGCATGTTTTCCTTTTTGGTTTTCTGACTCTAGGTCTTTGCACATTTCGTTGTAATATTTGGCTTTATCTTCTCGAGCTGATTTTTGAAAATTTCTGTTCAGCTCTTGCACCTCCTCATTTCTTCCATTTGCTTTAGCATCTCTATTCTGGAAAGCAAGTTTCAGTGTCTCTTCTGACATCCATTTTGACCTTTTCTATCTTTCTTGTATTCTTATTGACTTTTGCTTTCTTCATGTATGATGTTCTTGATATCATCCCACAACTGTTTCCATAATTAATTTAAATGTGAGCACCTCTAATCACCCGTTTGAAATAAGGTCTCTTCCTTCTATTATTATCTCACCGTGACTGTAGGATTGTATATATAACAGTACTTAATTCTGTTGCCTTTAACTCGTGCACTCATACTAGTGGTTTGTTTTCCTACTTCAGTCACTTTTGTTCCCCTCCCTCTTATTTTGTATTACCTTCCCATTTACTAAGTAACATGTGTATTAATTTCTTCCTAAGTTTAAAACAGTCTGTGCTATCTTGAATCTACTTGACTTCCTTTCTATTTAAGAGTTCTATAAACGATACTAATCTCTCTTAACTTTGTAATTGCCTTCATTAAAAATTGATATCTCTGATTACCTGTTTTTAATTTTTCTGGTTTGTTTTACCTTGCTCTTTAGTGCTGTCATGTCAGTTTCAACTCACAGTAACCCTTCATAGGGTTTCTGAGGAGCAGCTAGTGGAGATGAACTGCCAACCTTCAATTTATCCTAAATTGGCTTAGGATAAGTCAACCATGCTCCAGTGTTTATCCTACAGCACCAGACCAGTACTCTACATTTTTACCTTGGGTAATTCTATATCATTGTTAACGTCTGGGTGATATCGCCATGTATGTTAATATCAGATTGTTGTCTATTCATATTGGTTCTCTGTCTAAAGAACTCCTTTTCATAATATCTTGAAAAGTTTTTTTGGTTTTTACAAATTTCTATTTTTGTGGAACTGTCCTAATTTCCCCATTATATTTGTGAGACAGTTTTGCCAGGCTAATGATTATTGGTTGCAATTTTTTTTTCTTTCAGAGTTTTCTATACATCATCCCATTGCCATCTTGCTTACATGTTGTTTCGGATACAAAATTAGAGCTTACTCTTATTGGTTCTTCTTTGTAGGTAACTTAGTTTTTCCAGAGCTGCATTCAGGATTCTTTCCTTGTGTTTGGTTTTGGAAAGTTTGATTATGAGAAGTATTGATTACTTCTTTTGGGCTCTATTCTATTCGGAGTTCATTCATTTTCCTGAATACATATCTTCTAGTCTTTCATGATGTTATAGAAGTTTTCTTCCAATAGCTCTTTCACAATTTTGTCTAGTATTTTGTTTTGTTTTGTCTCTTCTTGTTATGGAATTCTGATCAAACATAAAATCTTCTCTTTAGTGGTGTCTCATGTAATTATTAGGCTTTCTTTTGATTTTTTTTTTTCTTCCTTCTTTGTAATCATTACTCTAGCAGATTAGTATTGGATGATTTGTATTCAACTTCATTAATTCGACCTTCCATTTATTCAGTTCTACTCATTTTCCTTTTTAGTCTTGTATCTACTTCTGAAATCTTAGTATTAATCTTCTGGATTTCTATTCAGTGTTGTTGTATTGTTTATAATTTTCCATTTGCTTTGTTAACATGTTCTTACAGTGTATTCCTGAATTCTTCTAAATGCTGATGTTTTCTGTTTTTCTTGACTTAATCTGTAGCATTCTTGATCTTTCTCTCAATCTGAGAGTACTTAAATAGTATTCTTTTGAATTAATCATCAGGTAGTTCTCATATAATTTCTTCCTCAAAATTTTTCTAACTCTTTATTTTGGTCACTCTTTTGAGACACACTGTATTGTTTCTTCATGTAAGCTTAAATTGTCTGTTTTCTCCTAGTCATTGTGGTGGTACTGTATTTTTACTTAATTGATAACTGTCTATTGATGTGTTTTTAGACATTTTCTAAATATTTCCTCATGAGTGTGATAGAGAATGTGAGCATGTAAACAGTTTTCTGATCTCTGTTCATGCAGCACAATTGAAGGCAGGTTTGACTTGTGTTGACTACTGTTTATAGATGATCCATTGACAAGGAGCAAGTGAGTGTCCTCACCAACTATGAGGGGATTGCAGGAGGAATGGATTTGGTTGGCCCCTGTTTGTACATTTGCTGTTTCCTGTTGAGAAGGACCCATGGGAGAAAGATGAGGTTTTCTTCTCCCATAACATTTAGTCTCAGAAATCCTATGCAGGGTAGTTATGAGTTGGGACTGACTCCATGGGACACCATTGCCACCACCATGATTGAGAAGGACATGAGGGCAAAAAAAATAAATAAATAAAACACAAACAAACTGAAGCATGGAAAATCACGCAAACAAAATCAAGAAAAACAATTCATTAGCTAATAAATAAATAAATAAATAGGAAAAGAGTAAAACAATAAAAAAAAAAAAAACCCACACACTAAGTAAAACTACTAAAACAAAAACTAAACTCATTCCCTTGAGTTATTTCCAACCCATAGCAACTCTACATAGGGTTTATGAGACTGTGCATTTTCATGGGATCAGATAGTTTCATATTTCTCTTGTAGAGTGGTCAATGAGTTTGAATCACTGACCTGACATTTACCAAACCAATGGCTATACAAATAGTAATCAAAATTATAGAGAGGGGAAAAATAGAATAGTAAAGAAAAAAATAAGTAGGAAAACAGAGAAAAAAGAGAGAAAGAAGGAAAAAGAAAAAAGAAAGAAAGGATAAAATAGTAATGGAAAGAAAATAAAAGAAAGGGAAAAAAAAAAGAACAAAAGCAAAGAAAGGAGAAAACTGGTCTAATGGCAGGACTCAAAGAGAAGAAAATGATTTAGGTGGGGCACCTAGTATGGGTTGACACCTCTTCCAAGGAGATCGTGGGGTTGGAGGAAGGGATACATGGGGTGGGAAGCCTGGTCCTACAGTTCCTGCTAGCCTAGATGTTATCTGGGATCAGGGCACCTGCTCCAGAAGTAGTTTGTGCTACATCAGAAGGTGGCTTCATTCAAGATGCTTACTCCCAGAAGGAACTCTTTGGGACCTAGAGAGAAAAGGGGGTCAGAGAGTGTGGTTATAAAAGATTATTGCCTCCAAGGTGATGACTGGACCCTGGTTCAGTGGTTTCTGTTGGTATGATGAGGTAGAGTTCAAGTACCTCCAGATTCAGGCATGGTCCACCAGGCACATGATCCACAAGGGTGCAGCTCTGACCTCAGACAGAACAGAGGATGTCCCCAGTCGTTGGGTGGGTAAAGGTGGAGGTTGGCCACATTTCTGGTCATCAAGAGGATATCTATGTCCCATCTTTCTCATCACCAGTACTGATGTGTGTTTGTGTTGTCAAGCAGCTGTCTTGTTCAAATGGTGCTTATAAAAGTTCAAGAGGGCTGTGCCATGTCAGGCCAGCTGACAATTCACACATCTATCTCCTCTCTTATCAGTTTAGTTCAAGTTCTTCTCCTAGTCAGTTTTCAAACTATTGTTCTATTCTATTCTAAGAAATTTTGTGTTTCAGGATTATCATTTGTAACTGTTTCATTTGGAATCTTGGATCTTTGTTGTAGAGGATATATTTAATGTGCCTGTATAGTTCACTATGTTGCTGAAAGTCCTCGCTTGTAAATTTTTATAATCTCCCATATGGCTTGAATCACTATAGTTAACTATCTGATTTTGAAAGGTTGGCTTACATTTTTTTTTTTTTTTTTTAGCTCTAGGGCTTAATGTTACTTATTGTTCCACTTGAGAGAAATTTTGTTTTCTTTATATTGAGTTGGGATCTAAAGTGAAAACTGTCATCTTTGACTTCATCAGACAGGTCTTCTAGAACTCTGCACTTTCAGCAAAGAAAGTGTGTTGTCTGCATAGCACAGGGTGTTCATGATCCTTCAATCCTGATGCTTGTTGAATTATTTACACAGTATACAGACCGAATAAGTATAAAATACAAACTTTATTATATATGGATAAGTTTCACTGAAGTATGGTTTGAAAGTTATAGGAAGAAGAACATGGCATCAGGATTGGAGATAGACTCATCAACAACCTGCAATATGCAGATGATACAATATTGCTTACTGATATAACAATGAGGACTTTAAATAGTTAGTTGCTAATGAAGATCAAAAAACA
>NW_006408607.1:1643412-1655966 GCF_000296735.1 Chrysochloris asiatica | reverse complement strand
TTTTTTTCATTTGTGTTACAGTGTTAGAGAAGAATATTACAAGTATCATGGATTATTAGAAGACCAAACAAATCTATGTTTTAAGAAGTATAACCAGAGTGTCCCTTGGAAGCCAGAATGACCGGACTTCCTCTCTCACACTTCACACATTTTATCAGGAGGAAGACCCCAAATGAGATGGACTGGAGCAGTGGCAGCAGCAATACCTCAAGCTTCACAACATTTGTGAGGATGACACAGCACCAGCCAATGTTTCTTTCTATTGTGCATAGGTCACTATAAGTCAGAATCAATTGGATGGCACCTAACAACAACAATAAGAAGGTTTGAGGAGATCATGATGAAAAAGACTCTAGAATGCTTGTCCTCCATGAGATTATTGTCTGGTATGCTTTTCACATTGTATTTCTAAGAATTTGTTGTTAGGTGCCATCAAGTTGGTACTGACTCATGGAGACCTTATGCACAACAGAATGAAACACTGCCCAGTCCTGGGCCAACCTCACTGTTGTTGCCATGCTTGAGCCCATTGATACTACCACTTGGTCAGCCCATCTTGCTGGGGTCTTCCTCTTTTTCTCTGACCATCCACCTTACCGAAGAATAGGTCCTATATAAAACCAAAGAAAATATAGGGATTTTTGCACATATAATTAGGGAATACATTTGCATAATGTTAAAAAGCTCTAAGAATATCTAAATTATAGACAATTGTTAGCATCTTAGATTTAATAAGCACTTGGCCACAAGGTCAGCAGTTCAAACTCACCAGTTGCTCCTCCAAAACCCTATTCACAGTTGTTATGAGTTGCAATCGACTCCACAGAATTTAACAACAAAAATAACAAACATATCTAGTTTACAAATCATGAAGTATACTCATAAAACCATTTTTTATTTATCTAATTTTTATTATCAAATCCCTGTGTCCTACTAAACTGTATTCAAATGTTAAGATAGAACTCAGAGTATGTTTTATTATTATTATTATTTTAAGCAAAGAAAATTATCTGTATTTAAATGTCTATGGAGTCTAGGTATGATGCTGTAGGAAAAACACTGAACTACTAACTGCAGGGTCAGTGATTCAAACCCACCAGTTGCTCCTCATAAACCCCGTACAGGATCATTATGATTCAGCAACAGGTCAACAGCATTTCACAACACTATTACATGGTTAAATGGGGAAATGTGTGGTGTGCAATCAGTGAGAGCAGGTAATCCCAAATCGTGAGGAGGAATTGGAGGTTGAGTGCTGTTCTCAGTGCCCCCGAAGGGAACAGGATAAGTGTGATGCCAGAGAAACATGGTCAGTGTCCCCAGTAAGGGAATCTGGTGCTCCAAGACAGAGTCTGGTACAAAGGATTGGTGTCACATCCAATGTTGCCACTTGTTGTTGTTGTTGTCAGGTGCCATAGAGTCGGAACCGACTCATAGTGACCCCATGCACAGCAGAACAAAACAATGTCCGATCCTGGGCCAACCTCACTACCACTGCCACACTTGAGTCCATCAATGATGCCACCTGGCCAATCCATCTCATTAGGGGTCTTCCTCTGTTTCTCTGACCCTCCACCTTACCCAGCAGGACATCCTTCTCCAGAGACTGTTTCCTCCGGACAATATGTCTAAAGTATGAGAGACGAAGCTTAGCCATCTTGGACTCCAGGTAGCACTCAGGCTGCACTTCTTCTAAAACAGATCTATTGGTTCTTTTGGCAGTCCATGGCACTTTCAGTATTCTCCTCCAACACCACTACTCAAAGGCATCAATTCTTCTACGATCTTCCTTATTCACTGTCCAGCTTTCACATCCATATGAGGTTACTGAAAATATCATGGCTTGGGTCAGGCGCACCTTATTCCTCAAGCTGACATCTCTGTTCTTCAATACTTTAAAAAGTTCCTGTGCAGCAGATTTGCCCAGTGCAATACGTCATCTGATTTCTTGACTGCTGCTTCCGCGAGTGTTGATAATTGATCCAAGAAGAATGAAGTCCTTGACAGCTTCAATCTTTTCTCCATTGATAAGAATGTTGTTTATTGGTCCAGTGGTGAGGATTTTTGTTTTCTTGACATTGAGATGTAATCCATATCGAAGGCTGTGTTCGTTGATCTTCATAAGTAAATGTTTCAAGTCCTCTTTACTTCCCACTTAAGAAGCCTAAAAGTGAAGGAGTGATGACCTATGTCACTGGGCAAGGCCATCAGCAGTGAAGCAACACCATCATCTGTGCCTAGACTGGGAGTCTGGTGTTGAAGCAGAGAAATACAACCCTCAATTATTCAAAATAACAATAATAATGATAATGAGGATGAAGAGCAAACCTTAGAGAAGAGAAAGAAGCTAAGATCCAGAATTTCTGCCATGAAATAGTGAAATGTCCTCGCACCAAAAATAACAAGATATATATAGAGACAAGAAAATATGATCAATGCAAAAGGACAAAAGAAAGTGACAGGAATTTTCACCAAAGAAGTGCAAATAATGACTTTATTAAACAAAGATTTTAAAGAAACACACCTAAGTATGTTTAAAGAATTAAAGGGAAAAAATGAAATAAGTACTAAAGAATATCTAGAAAATAATATAAGATCCAAATAAAAAATTTAATACAAAGAAAAATAATTTTAAAGAAATACTGCAGCTGAGTTGTATAATAACTGAAGGAGGAACAAAAAATTCACTAAAATCGCCAAAACAGCAGATTTGAGTTGGCAGAACGGAAACTATTAATGACCGTTAAGATTGAGATGTCTGTTGTGGCAGTATGGGTTAATGCGCTGGATTTCAAAGTCGTTTTGAACTTCAAGGTCAGTGGTTCAAACTCACCATCTGCTCCTCAGAAAACCTATACAGGGTAGCGATGGGTCAGAAGCAACTCAACGGCACTTAACAACAACAAAATTAAAATTATCAAGTCTGAGAAGCACAAGGAAAAAAGAAGAAAAAAAAAAAAAAAGAGAGAGAGAGAGAGAGAGAGAGTGGCGGAAAGCGAACAAAGCTGAAGGGACTTGGGAAACACCTATAAGCAGAATAACATACGAATGTAAAAGAGTCCTGGTGTGGCACTGTGGGTTAATGCGCTGGACTGAAAACTCGTTTTGAACTGCAAAGTCAGCAGTTCAAACTCACCAGTCACTCCACGGAAACCCTAAACAGTGTTGCTAATGGTCGGAAGTGACTCTATTGCACTCAAAAACAACAGAATAATAAAGTAGAGAGAAAGGGGAAGAAAAATAAACCCGAAAAATTAATGTTGAAAACTTTCCAAATCTGGCCAGAGACATAAGCTTTCACATCTATGAATGTCAATAAATTCTAAGTTGTAAACTCAAAGAGAGTCACACCAAGACACTTCATAGTCAAAGCCTCCAAAATAAAGGACAAAAAAATGAAAACAGAGCCACAGAATCATGTACAAAGAACTCTCAATAAGATTATAAATGTTGATTTTTTTTCTCAAAAACTGTGCAGACATAAAGGCAGTGATAAAGCATATTTAAACTGGTGGAAGTGAAGAACAATCAAACAAGCTACTATTTTTAAAAAATGCTAGTCAAAATTGAGAGTAAAATTAAAACAAAAGATGAAAGAACTTATTACCAATAGATGTACACTACAAAAGAGACTAAAAGGAGTCACATCTTGATTCTTTTGTTGAAACTTCGAAACTCTGTATTATACATCTCTTTTTTGGGGTTGATTTTAATCTGTATCCCCTTCCTGTAATAAATGATAAGCATAATAGTTTTCACTGAATCCTCTGAGTCCTTCTAGAAAATCATCACACTTCAGGTTGGTTTGGGGGAACTACCAAAGCTTGTAATTGCTGCCAGAAGTAAAGATGGTCTTGTGTGAACTCCACTCTAACTTAGTAATTATTCTAACTTTTTGCACTCTGTCACAAGTCAGAAACACTTGGTTATCTGGAGTACTGTGCCATGAAACATTGAAGTTTAACTGACTCCAAGCAATTACTCACTGTTGAACTC
This sequence comes from Chrysochloris asiatica, assembly GCF_000296735.1. Classification (NCBI taxonomy): domain Eukaryota; kingdom Metazoa; phylum Chordata; class Mammalia; order Afrosoricida; family Chrysochloridae; genus Chrysochloris; species Chrysochloris asiatica. The sequence continues at coordinate 1,651,970 of NW_006408607.1, read as the reverse complement.
TCATCTCAGGCAGCTCCTTATGAATGTACACCTTTGCAGAACTTTTAGCTATTTGTTATTCTTGTTGTTACGTGTTGTCAAGTCAGTTCTGACCCTCTATACAACATAACTAAACTGTGCCCAGTCCTACACCATCCTCAAAATTGCTATTATGCCTCAATCCATTGTTGCTACCTCTGTGTCAGTCTATCTCACTGGGGGTCTTCCTCTTTATTGCTGGCCCATCACTTTATTAAGCATGATATCCTTCTTTAGACTCTGATGCTTCCTCACAACATATCCAAAGTACATGAGACAAAGTCTCATCATTCTAGTTTCCAAGAAACATTCTGGCTGTACTTCTTCCAAAGCAGATTTGCTCATTCTTCTGGCAGTGCATGGTACCTTCAATATTCTTCCCATCATCATAATTCAAATGCACAAATTCTATGGTTGTCTTCTTTATTCATTGTCCAAATTCCATATGCATATGAATAACAGGAGCATAGAATCAAACTGGGGGGTAATTGCTGTTAGGTGCCATCAAGTCAGTACCAACTCATAATGAACTTATGCACAACAGAATGAAACACTGCTCAGTCCTGTTCCAAACACACAATCAATCTCAGAATCTCAGAATCACTGCTACACTTGATCCCATTGCTGCCGTCACTGTGCCAATGCATCTCCTTGTGGGTCTTCCTATTTTTCACTGATCCTCCACTTCAGCTAGCAGGATGTCCTTCTCCAAGGACTGGTCCTTTCAAATTATATGTCTGAAGTGTGAGAGACAAATCTGGCCATATTGGCATCTAAGGTGCTTTCTGGTTGTACTTCTTTCAATACAGATGTGTTTGTTCTTCTGACAGTCCAGGTTAATTTTAATATTCTCCTCCCATGCCATAACTCAAAAGGCATCAATTCTTCTACTGTCCAACTTTCACATGTATATGATACTATTGAAAATACCATGGCTTATGTCAGGCATATCTTAGAGGAGGAGTATGACATTGCTGGCTTAAAATATTTTGATGCAACATATATCAAAATCTACTTTCCCCTCCTTGTACTTAGGAAATTGTTGTTAGGTATTGCAAACAGTTAACACTCTCAGCTGGTAACTAAAAGGTTGCAGGCTCAAGTCCACTCAGAGGCACCTAAAATTTAAAAAGAAAAAAAAAGAAAAGAATCTCATGATCTTGTTGCAAAATTATTCATTTAAAATCTATCAGAACATAGTTTTAATCTGACATACATGGGTTTGTCATAAATTAGAGTTGACTCGAACAATTGATTCAACTAATATTAGACTTTATTCATTCACTGTATTCATCTGAAAGAAAATAATTTAAAAAAACGTTGACCTATTATCATTAGCATATAATCTATAACTGTTAATTAGTCAGAAAAATATAACATTTATGAACTTTGAGGCAAGACCTAAAATTTACTCAGAACTACAACACCAGTCATTCCTTGGAAACCCTATACAGGGACACTGTGAGTCAGGACACATTTCATAGCACTTAATAACAACAACCACATACAATACAGTTTTAACTATCATAGTACAGTGGCTCTGTAGGGTAAGCACTGGCCTATGAACCACAAGAGCAGAGGTTTGAGCCTATGAACTGCTCCATGAGACAAAGATGAGGCTTTCTGCTCCCACAAAAATGTACAGCTTCTCAAACCCTATATAGTGCTGCTATGAGCTGGAAATCACCTGGGTGTCACTTAAAAACAACAACTAAAACATTGGAAGATTTCAATAAAGCTCCAAATTTATAATAGTTATTTTCAAAACAGAAAGTCTGATCTACTTGATAAAATATCCCAGGGGATATTCAAGTACTAATATCTCACAACAGGATCATTTAATAAAATAATCTTCAAAATTTGTTTCCCTAGAATTATTCTTTCTGATATAGTACATAAATTATCTATGTGCATTTACATAAGTAAACTTACCCAGAGGGAAGGGTTGCTGAGAAAAAGGGGTGACTTTCTTCTATTTAAATAGAAAGTGCCTAGCTGTTTTTCAGTTATTTTTTATAATATTTTTAGTAAAATGAGAATTGACAAAACCATAAATATGGGGTCAAGAATTTCTTTTCCAATGAGGACTTTCATCCTAACATTTTTGGTCTGTTGAGTAGCCCCAATGCACTTATTGTCAAAGATAAAAAAACAAACAAACACATTTCCAAATACTATTTTATATGGTGGAGTCCTGGTGTGGTGCTTCAGATAATACACTGGACCGCAAGGTTGATTTTAATCACAAGGTCAGTGGTTCAAATTCACTGGTCAGTCTTCCAAAACCATATACAAGTACACCATGATCAAAACCAACTCAAAGGAACTTAACAACAACAACAACAACAATTTTGTACAGTAAAAGTAAGATATGATCTTTATGAAATCCTTCAAAATAGCAAAATGCACAATCATTGTTAGGTGCCATCGAGTAGGTTCTGACTCATAGCAACCCTGTACAGGATAGTGACCCAATACAGGGTTTCCGAGGTTGTAAATCTTTATGGAAGCAGAAAGTCTCATCTTTCTCCCACAGAACAGCTGGTATTTTCGAACTGCTGATCTTGTGGCTCACAGCCTGATTCATAACCACTATGCTACAATTGGTATTGCCAGTCCTGTTCAGCTTTTATTGCAATTAGCTTGGAATATTTTTTCCAACTTTTGACTTTTAATATGTTTTTGTCTATGTTTGTAAGACGTGTCTCTTGCATACAATATATTGAAGGATTTTTTTTTTTTTTTTCTTATCCATTCTACCACCCTCCATCTCCTAACTGGTACACTTAATCCGTTTACATTCAGTATAATTATTGATAGGTATGGATCAATTGCTGTAATTTTGTTTTGTTTTGTTTTTTTGTTTTGTTTTGTTTTGTTTGTGGTGCTGCTACTTTCTTTGTTCTGCGTGTCTTCTTGTGCTGTGTTCATGGCTTTTGTATTCTTTCTTATCATTTTCATCATAGTTTTAATGTTTCCATGTTCTTCTTGGATTTTAATTTTCTTGGCATGTTGTGAAGTGTTAATTTTATTTGAGGTTACCTTATAATTTATTAAGTTTCCCCTCCATTTAATGCAGTCTATTTTATCCTGTAATCTACCTCACCTTCTCACCATCTGGATCCCTGTTTACGTGTTTACTTTCTTTCATATTGTAATTGTTTTGATCATAGACTGACTTCCCAGATTTTCTGAGTTTGTTCTTATCGTTTTGTTCTCTTCTTGACTCTTCCATTTGTTGATTGATTTCCGGGAGGTGCTGCAACATAGGTCAATATCTGGTTGTTGTCTGTTCTTGTTGGTTCTCACTCCACAGAACTCCCTTTAGGATTTTTTGTAGTGCAGGGTTGGCTTTGGCAAAATCCTTTAGCTTCTGTTTATTTTTTTATTACACCATTGCATTTGGTTGATAACTTTGCTGGGTAAAGGATTCTTGGTTGGCAGTTTTCTTCTTTCAGGGTTTTATATATGTCTCCCTTTGCCTTATTGCTTGTGTGGTTTCTCCTGAGAGATCCAAGCTTAATCTGACTTGCTTGCCTTTGAGTGTAACACTTCTCTTTTTCCTAACTGCTTTCAGGATTGTCTCCTTATCTTTGATTTTAGAAAGACTGATTATGATATGTCTTGTTGATTTTCTTTTGGGGTCTATCCTTTCTGGGGTTCATTGAGCTCCTTGAATGCTTATCATTTCACTTTTCAGGATGTTAGAGAAATTTTCTTCAACTATGTCCTCTGTGGACTTGTGTTAGTCTTCCTGTTCTGGAGTGCTGATAATTCTTAAATTATTACTCTTCATGTTGTCCAACATGAATCTCTGACCTTCTCTGGATTTTTTTTGGTAAATCCTTTTTTTGCATGCTTTTAGTAGTATTGAGGGATTTGTCTTACAGCTGACTAGTTCTGTTTTCCATCTCTTCAGTTCTACTCTTTTGCCCTTTCAATGTATTGTCCATTTCTGATATCCTATTATTAATTGTTTGGACCTGTTTCTGTAGGTTTTGAATTATTTCCAATGCTGTATCTATCTTATTTGATTGTTCCTTTAGTGCTTTCCTGACTTCTTCCTTATTTTTCTCAACTCCATTGTAAAGTGTTTAGAAACATTTTATAATAATTTTTCTGAATTCCTTCTCAGGCATTTTTAAGGCCTGCCTATCTTCCAGAATAGAGTCCAGGTCTATCTCTGGGATATTTGTCTCATACATATTATCTTGTTTCTGGATTTGTGCTGATATGGTCATCTATTTTTCTTCTTAGACATGTTCAGTGGTTAGCTGTGGCCTTAATCATTAGTTGAGTGTGTGTTTTGGTGTTTTTTATGCTTTCTGATTGCCTCCAGGTAGATGTGATCAGGAGGTGGGCTTCCCTTTTAACTCATCTAATTGCTTAACTCAGAGTAACTTTCACAGTTGTTGTCTATTTCCCTGGTATATGGCATTTTGTATTGGTTCTTGCCTGGTTTGTGAGGTCTTATAGAGTGTGATTGTAGCTTGACTATATGGTAGAAATTTCTGTCTCTTGTTTGGTAATAAAGGGAGAGAAAGACTTGCCTAAAGGTAAAAGGGGGAGCAACAACTATTTAAAAAAAACAGCAACAGCAAAACAAAACAACAGATTGGATACTTTAGTCTATAATCACAGAAAAGAGAGAGAAGGAAAAAAAAAAAATCTGTAGCCTAATATGAGTATGATTTCAATATCCTCTCTCAGCTTCTTTCCTTCAAGGCCTCCTGATTAATTTCAAGATGCCACTGTTGGTTGTTATGCTGTACCTCAGGACTTAGTTTTCAGCCTGTTTTGGTTTTAAACTCTCTCCCACTCCACAACCCTTGTTTTGGTCTTTTCCCTATTAATGAACAGTTCAGAGCTGGCTATCCCATTTTGTATTGCTCATTGATTTTAAGTTGGGGGGGTGGCGCTAGCCTTTTAAACAACCCCTATTCTGTCCTTGTCCTTATTAATAAACAGTTCAGTGCTGGTTGTGGCCGTTTTGTGCTGCCTGTTGGTTTTAAGCGGGGTCTGGACCTTTGACCGCTGAGAGGATATGTGTGCATATGTGGTAGAAGAATCTGCCAGTGGTAGGTGTGGGGGTGTCCACTCTCTCTGGAACCCCCTCTAGTCATCAGAATGGAGGTGTGCAGACAGCAAGAGGCCAATGAACACATACCAAAAAAAAAAAAAAAAAAATCAGAACAAAACAAAACCAAGCAAAGAACATTGTCCACCTTTGTCTTCCAGGTTCCCGCAGGCATTAGTCCATGTCAATTCTGCTTGCTCTCCTGCTTGGTCTTGCCATTTGATCTCACCCAAGTTGTTGGCTCAAGAACGCTGATCCTGGCAGATTCAAAAGTCCAAGATTTCTTGTTTCAACTACAAGTTCCACTAGCTATAAGCCTTCAAACTTTTTAAATGTTCCTACATATGTGGTTCAGCGTTTGGGAGTTCCCCCTGAACCCGTTTCACATGGTATTCTATGTTATTGCTGATGTAGATCTTCACTGTACCTCGACCCTATCCTCCATAAAGCCCTGTCTCCAGGTTTGTCTTTTAATCTTCATCAGTAATTATTTTAAGTCCCCTTTGCTTTCAGCAAGCAGGGATGCATCATCTACATACTGCAGGCTGTTAATGAGTTTCTCCCAATCCTAATGTTGCATTCTTTTTCATATAATCCAAATTCTCAAATTAATTGCTCAGCATACAGATTGAATAAGTAATGTGGAAGCATACAACACTGCCACACAATTTTCCTGAATTTTTACCAGTTAGTATCCCCTTGTTCTGTTATAGCAAATACCTCTCAGTTTCGTACATGTTCCTCATGAGCAAAATTAAATGTTCTGGGATATCCAGTCTTCTCAATTGTCTGTAATTTGTTATGATCTACTCAGTCAAAAGCTTTTGTCTGGTCAATAAGGAGCATTCAAACATCTTTCTGATACTCTCTACTTTCAGTCAAAATCTATCTAACATCAGCAATGTTATCCCTAGTTGCATGTCCTCTCCTGAATCTGGCTTGAATTTCTGGCAGTTCCCTGCTGATGTACTTTTATAACCATTTTTTAATTGCCTTCAGCAAAAATTTACTTGCATATTATAATAATGATATCGTTTGATGATTTATGCATTCTGTAGATTCAACTTTCTTTGGGCTGGGCACAAATCAGTTGGTCATGGAGTTGCATTCTAAATTTCTTGAAATAGATGACTGAGTATCTTCAGTACTGCATCAATTTGTTAAATGACTTCAATTTGTATTCCATCAGTTTCTTATTGTTGTTATTAGAGGTCATTGAGTCAATTCTGACTCTTAGAATCCCAGGCACAACAGAAAGAAATACTGCCAAGTCCAGTGTCATCCTCATAATTATTTTTACCCATTATTAACTGGTTTTTGTTTTGTTTTGTTTTGGAATTCTGGTGTGGCACTGTGGGTCAGTGTGCTGGACTGCAAGGTCAGTTTGAGCTGCAAGGTTGGCAGTTCAAGTTCACCAGCTACTCCTCAGAAACCCTATGTAGGCTTGCTATGGGTCGGAATCTACTCAATAGCATTTAACACCACCAACAGCAGCAATTGTTTTTAGTTCATTAATAATGCCACTGTGTTAATCCATCTCTTGAGAGTCTTTCTCTTTTTCACTGACTATTCACATCATACCAAGCAATATGTCTTCCTCTAGGTATTGGTCACTCCTCATAATGTTTCCAAAGAAAGAGCGACAAAGTTTTGCCACCCTGACTTCCTCCTAAGGAGCATTATGGCTGTACTTTTTCCAAAACAAGTTTGTTTTTCTCACCTTTCAGGGAACATTCAGTAGTCTTCTCCAACATTATAACTCAAATGTATCAATTCTTTTAAGGCCTTCCTCATTCATTGTCCAATTTTCACATGCATATGAAGCTATTGAAAATATCATGGCTTGGGTCAGGCACACCTTAGTCCTGACACTCACATCTTTACTGTTGAACACTTAGAAGAGTTCTTGGGCAGCAGATTTGCCTAATGAAAATTATCATTTAATTTCTTGACTGCTGCTTCCATGACTTTTGATAGGGGTTCCAAGAAAAATGAAGTATTTGACAACTTCAATCTTTTCTTGATTTACCATGATGTCATTTATTGGTCTTTTTGTGAGGACTTTTGTTTCCTTTACATTGAGGTGTAACTAATAATGATGGTTCTAGCCTTTTATCTTCATCAGTATTTTAAATCTTCTTTGCTATCAGCAAGTAAGGTGGTATCATCTTCTAATCCTGATACCACAATCTGCTTCATATAATCCAATATCTCATGTTATTTGCTGAGCATACAGATTGAATAAATATGATGAAAGAATGCAACCTTGACCTTTCAGTGTCCCTTTGTTTTGTTTGAATGACTGTGTCTTGGTCTATGTATAGCCTAATCATGAGCATAATTAAATGTTCTTGAATAACCATTATGATCAATGTTATTTATAGCTTGTGATGATCCCCACAGTCAAAAACCTTTGTATAGTCAATAAAGCACAGGTAAACATCTCTTTGATACTTGCTACTATAAACCAATATCCAAGGAACATCAGCATTGATATACCTCATGCCACATCTTCTTCTGATTTTGGCTTCCGTTTCTGGCAGTTACATAATGATGTACTGCTGCAGCCATTTTCCACATTCCTTGAGTCACCTCTTTTAGAATAGGCACACATATGGATCTTTTCCTATCAGTTAGCCAGGTAGCTGTCTTCCAAATGTCTTGGCATAGATGAATGGGTACCTGCAGTGCTGCATTAGTTTGTTTGAAAAATAATAATGTGTAGTCTATCAATTCCCAGAGTATTGCTCTTTGCCAATGCCTTCCATGTATCTTGGATTTCTTCCTTAAGGGCTATTGGCTCTTGACTATATGTTACTGCTTTATAAAGCTGAACATAGAGCATTTCTTTTTGATATATTGACTCTGTGTTTCCTTTGATGCTTTCTGCAGCATTCGATACTTTCCCCATGTTGTTATTGTTAAATGCCGTGGAGTTGTTTCCAGTTCATAGTGATCCTATCTACTGGAACCATACGATCCATAGTGTAGGGTTTCCCAGGAACACCTTGTGGGTTTGAACCACTGACCTTGTGGTTCAAACCAATCTTGTAGTCGAGTGCTTTACCATACAGTGCCACATAGAATCCTTCAGTATTGGAAGTCATGGCTTAAACGTTTTCTTCAGTTCTCTCATCTTGAGAAATACTGAGTGTGTTCTTCCCTTTTGTTTTTCTAACTCCAGGTGCTTGCATATTTCATTATAATACTTTACTTTGTCTTCTTGAGCTTCCCTTTGAAATGTTCTTTTCAACTCTTTTACCTCCTAATTTCTTCCATTCACTTTAGCATCTTAACATCAACATACAAATTTCAGAGTTGACATCGATTTTTATCATTTTTTTTCCCCCGTGTCTTCTTAAAGACCCTTTGTTTTCTTCCTGTATGATGTTCTAGATGTCTTCCCACAACTCTTCTGGTCTTTGGTCATTAGTGTTCAATGCATCAAATCTGTTCTTGAGAT
>NW_006408607.1:1641680-1643172 GCF_000296735.1 Chrysochloris asiatica | reverse complement strand
CTTTTCCCCTGTCTATTCCTGAAGATGTATTCAATTTGATTTCTATTTATTCCACCTGGTGAGATCCATGTGTATATTTGTTTTTTCAGTTGTTTAAAAATGGTATTTGCAATGAATAAGTCATTGGTTTTGCAAAATGTTATCATGCAATCTCCAGATAATTTCTATCACCAAGGCCACATTTTCCAGCTACCTATCCTTCCTCTTTGTTTGCAACTTTTGCATTCCAATCACCAATAATTATCAGTACTTCTTGATTGCATTATTTTATCAATCTCACAATAAAGAAGTTAGCAGAATTTTTCAATTTTGTTATCACTAGTTTTAGTGGTTGGGGCCTAAATTTGAATAATAGTGGTTAAAAGTGATCTTTCTTGTAGGCGTATAGATATTATTCAATCACAGAAACCATTTACTTCAAGATAGATCTTGAAATGTTATTTTTGATGATGAATAAGACAGCATTTCTCTTTACTTTGTTGTTCCTGCACAGTAAACCATATGATTGTCAAGTCAAAATGGCTACAATCAGTCCATTTCAGTTCACTATTGCCTAGCATATTGATATTTATGCATTCCATTTCACTTTTGACAATCTCCATTTTCCTAGATTCATACTTTGTATATCCTATGTTCTGATTATTAATAATGTTTGTTGCTGTTTCTCCTCATTTGAGTTGTGCCACATCTACAAATGAAGGTCCTGAAAGTTTTACTCCTTTCTTGTAATTATGCTCAACTCTACTCTTAGGAGGCAGTATCTTTCCCTGTTGTTATTTTGAGTGCCTTCCAATCTGAGGGGCTCACATTTGGCACTGTATCTGACAATGCCCTTTTTCTATTCTTAAGATTTTCAGTGACTAGGCATTCACAAGTTATCTACCTCTTCTTCTTCCTAGTTTGTCTTAGTCTGGAAACTCAGCTGAAACCTTTCCACTAAGGGTGAACCTACTAATATTTGAAATCCTGATAGTGTATCTTCCAACATCATAGCAACACACAATTCACTACACACTGTATGGTAAACTGACAGTCTTGATGCTGTGCTGTAGGCTAAGCACAAGATTGCTAACCATAAGTTTGTTGGTTCAAACCTACCAGTCACTCCTTTGAAACCTTATATAGGGTCACTGTGAGTCAGAATTTACTTGATGATACTGAGCAAAACAATAATACATTGTTGCTGTTACTAAGTGTCCTTGAGTCGATTCCAACTCATAGCAACCCTGTATAAGGTTTCAGAAGAGTGACTGGTAAATTTTAACTATCAACCTTGCAATTCAAGCAACCTGTGGTACAGTGTTTATAGTACAGTGCCATACCAGGAACTTAATAATGCATTGGTTGTAGTGGTGTGCCATGGAGTTGATTCTGACTCATAGTGGCCCTATATAGGGCTTCCAAGGCTGTAATCTTTAAAGGCACAGAAAGTCTCATCTTTAGCCTGCAGAATGACTGGTAGTTTCAAAATGCTGACCTTGAGATTAACAGT
>NW_006408607.1:1639746-1640775 GCF_000296735.1 Chrysochloris asiatica | reverse complement strand
AGTAGACATTAAAATTTATAAAAGTGATTTCCTCTATTTTGACAATGTTTTCTTGTTTTCAAATAGTTATTTTTATTTCCTTGTTTCTGGGTTAGTAATATATCTTTACTTGGAGTCCTCATAAGTATCTCAAAATTAACATGTCCTGTATAGAATATTTCATTCTCATCATGCTCAAAAATTTGTCAATAGTTCATATAAAACTAAACATTTTTTTAACAGTTATTACAATTTAAAAGTATATTTTGGTTTGCATTTTTTTATGTCATTCTTATACAGCATATGTAATGCTTATGAGGAGCATCTAATGGCTGATGTGTCCCTATTACCTAGAATAGTGTCTGTTATTCTGTTATGTACTTGAAGCTGTGTGATGAATGAATAGATGTATGAATAAATGGATAAAGATTGCTCCTGAGCAACAGGTTGTCTATGTAAAACAAAGCAACACAAGCCCACCAGGCAATAAGAACAACTGGACTAAAATTCCAACCACAGAAGAATGAAGAGGTTCTTGAAACACAACTTTCTGAAGTGGATGGGAGTGTACAGCAAATGATGCAAGATCAGGCTAGACAGACGAAAAGTGGACTCCCTTAAGAAGAAAGTAGAGAAATTTAAACGTGATTCCTTGTGCAAAGTTGAAAAGATGGTAAAAGAATCTTAGATATATGTCTGTCACATATGTGTAGAGTGCATACTTTTGTAAACTTTTGAGACAGCCAAGATTGAATTAACTCCTCCTCTACTTAGAAGTCCCTGAACGGGACAAACAGTTAAGTGCTCCAGTACTAATTGAAAGATTAGTGTTTGAGCCCACTCAGCGTTATTTCAGAAAAAAGTTCTGTCAATCTTCTTTTTAAAAGTCACAGTCTTAAAGCCTATGGAGGACTATTTTACTGTTACACATGAGCAGTCACCATGAGTAAAAATTGACTTGATAGCAACTGCTTTTGGCTTTTTGGTTTTGGTGCTAGGACAGCCCCAATTTCCAACCCACCACTTACCCTGGACTCTACATAACTTTAT
>NW_006408607.1:1632944-1633251 GCF_000296735.1 Chrysochloris asiatica | reverse complement strand
CATACAAATTAAGTTCCAGAAAAAGTTATAGAAATAATAGAAAGGAGAAAACAATTGAAGAATTAATGACTAAGAAATGCTCAAAATTGGGGAGAGATTGTAATCTTTAGCATGAAATACTGTTTAGTTAATCTAGACACAGAGGTCATTTGTCTTTCCCATTCCCCTTGCATCTAAATGAATCATCTGACAAGTTCTCAGACAAAGAATGTAGATTGAAGCAATGGTCACTTACTGATATAAATAAAAGTACAGGCTATTGTTGTTGCTAAGTGATGTTGATTCGGTTCTGACTCATAGTGGCCCC
>NW_006408607.1:1626729-1632379 GCF_000296735.1 Chrysochloris asiatica | reverse complement strand
AGAGAGCCTTTATAGGGTTTCTGAGAACAACTGATATGCTAGAACAACCAACCATGCAGTTCCAACCAACAATGCAGTCCAGAGCATTAACTCCTAGTGCCACACCAGGATAAAGTTTAGTCTTCCTATTTTATAACCTTCTACTTCATAATTATGTCATTATGAAACATGAATTTCATAATAGTTATATATACTCTTAAGGGGCTCTTGTGGCATAGTGGTTATGAATCAGACTGTGAACCACAAGGTCAGCAGTTCAAAACTACCAGTTGTTCCGTGGGAAAAAGATGAGGCTTTCTGCTCCTGTAAAGATTTACAGCCTCAGAAACTCTGTACAGGGTTGCTATGAGTCGGAACCGACTTCACGGCACACAACAACAACAAGAACTTTTGAAACATTTATCACATTAATAGCTGTTGGCTAAATATATGAATTCTGGGATTGAGTATTAATTCATGCTTTAGGGATACTGCTTAAAACTTCTGGATACTTGTATACTGAAAACAATTGCCATGTATAGTAAATGCTCAGTAAGTATTTTGAAAATTAATTATGAATAAATGAATCAACAATCACTCAATCAATTCAAAGAAGCCATGATTCAGGAATCAATTCAAACATTTTAAAAACAGCAGTAGAGCATTTGATCTTAGCCTTAAATCTTTACATTCCAATCACCAGTAATGATTAATACATCTTGATTGCACATTTGATCAATATCAGATTGAAGAAATTGGTAGAATTCTATTTCATCCTCACTGGCTTTAGTGGTTGGTGCATAAATTTGAATAATATTGGTATTAATTGGGCTTCCCTGTAGGTGCGTGGATATATTCCTATCACAGACAGTGTTGTACTTCATGACTGATTTGGATATGTTCCTTTTGACAATGAATGCAACACCATTCCTCTTCAATTTGTCATTCCCAGCATAATAAACCATGTGATCATCAGATTCAAAATGGCCAATATCAGAAAGATGTTTACCTGTGCTTTATTGACTATGCAAAGGCTTTTGATTGTGTGGATCATGACAAGCTATGGACAACATTGAAAAATATAAGTATTCCAGAACACTTAATTGTGCTCATGAGGAATCTGTAAATGGACCACGGCAGTTGTTCAAACAGAACGTGGGAATACTAAATGGTTTAAAACTAAGAAAGGTGTTTAAAGAGGTTGTATTCTTTCACCATACTTATTCAACCTGTATGCTGAGCAAATAATTGGAGAAGCTGGGTTATATGAAGAAAAACATGGCTTCAGAATTGGAGACAGACTCATTAACAACCTGCGATACTCAGTTTTAGAAATAAAGTGAAGAGGACTTGAAGTATTTACTGATAAAGATCAAAGACCACAGCCTTCAGTAAGGATTAGATCTCAATGTGAAGAAAACAAAATCTTTACCACTGGACCAATAAACAACATTCTTATCAATGGAGAAAAGATTGAAGTTGTCAAGGACTTCATTCTTCTTGGATCAACTATCAACACTCACGAAAGCAGCAGTCAACAAATCAGATTGATGTATTGCATTAGACAAGTCTGCTGTACAGGAACTTTTTAAAGTGTTGAAAAGCAAAGATGTCAACTTGAGAAATAACATGTACCTGACCCAAGCTATGGTATTTTCAATAACCTCATATACATGTGAAAGCTGGACAGTGAATAAGGAAGACTGTAGAAGAATTGGTGCTTTCGAGTTATGCTGTTGGAGGAGAATATTGAACGTGACATGGGATGTCAAAAGAACCAATAGATCTGTTTTGGAAGAAGTGCAGCCAGAGTGCTCCCTGGAAGCCAGGATGGCCAAACTTCATTTCTCATACTTCAGACATATTGTCAGGAGGGACCAGTCACTGGAGAAAGATATCATGTTTGGTAATGTGGAGGGTTAGAAAAAAAGAGGAAGACCCCCAGTGAGATGGATTTGCAAAGTGGCAGCATCAATGGGCTCAAGCATGGCAACTATTGTTAGGTTGGCCCAGGATTGAACAGTGTTTCATTCTATTGTACATAGGGACGCTATGAGTTAGTATCTATTCAATGGCACCTAACAAGTTTTAATGTGCTTTAGATGTATAAAATTTTTATAACCACAAATAATTTTTCATATATATTAACTGGTCCATGCATAGGTCTTTTGATATTTATTTGCTTACTTTTTTTTTTCTTTTTTTTTTGGGTAATCCATTAATATACTCACTCATTCCTTCAATTGTCAAGATATTGAAACAAATAGCTGCAAAGATGCCAGCCAGGTTAGGAATTAGAATATACTCAGTAATTTACATATATTCCTTCTCATCCCATCTGGCCACCTCACTCCTCTCTCTGATGACAATATCATCTTGACTTTTGTGTTTTTTAAAAATTATGTAATTATCTATGCATGAGATATATTTTATTTGCTCTATTTTCCTAACTTTAATTGTCATATAGGGCATGATCCAGCAAGTTGTCTTCTTGAAATTTTTTGCTGAATCTCTCTCTCTTTTTTATTTTTTAATGTTTTATTGTAAATTATGTGATAGTTTACATGGGAGAATATTAATTTTACATTCATCCTATCATATATTGTTTCATTGCCATGGTTACAATCCCCTCCATGCATCATCAACAAACCAAAGGGTATACACTACAAGCCTGCCCCCTGGTCATCAGCACACAGCCCCTCTCCCTCTCTGTGTCTAAAGTCCCCAGCTGCTCCATTTCTCATGTCATCGTCTCTGCCTCTATCTCAGGCATCACTGCTTCTCTGCGTAGGGTCTCGCTCTTGGCTTTTCTCCCTTAATGGTCCCAGGGACCTCCGCTCCTAGACTGAAAAGTTAATCACTCCCCTCCTTGCTACAAAATGTCTACCTTTACATTTCCAACCCTCGGTTCTGATAACAATTATTCACTATCGTATCGCAAGAGATCTATCTTTATTTCATTTCATCAGCCCCGCCTAGACAGATTGCCTACTACTCAGTGGAGATCCTACCTTCCTTCATGCCCTGTGAATCTAAGTTCCCCCTTGAAAGCTTGTAAGCCAGTCACTTCTTGCCTTTGTAGCCCCCTCATTTTGGGTAGCCAATGTCCAAGTTACCCATCCCTGTCTAATCTGTGTATGGAGGGGGTGGGAATGATCCTTGCTGTAAGGATTTGTTCCCTCTTTTGAGTTACTGCATCCATAGGTGTAGGTCAAGTCATCAATATCTCTTAATTGAGATTCATTCACATTTTTCTAAGCAACTAAGATTATTATTTTTTTTTTGCTGTTTAATATTTTAATATATAAATATACAACAATTTAATTTTCCTTTCATGTTAGTGTACATTTTGGGTGTTTCCTGGCTTTTGATACTATAAACAGTGCTTCTATGGACATTCTTGTACATGTGTTCTAGCAAAAAGGTGTGAGTATTTCTCCCAAGCACTAACAGCTATACCTAGGAGTATGGAGGTAGTGTTGATTCAGTACTCAAGGTTAATTTCCACCTCATGCATAGGTACTACCTGTCTATCAATGGAGGCATAAATGTTGCTATGATGTTGAATAGGTTTCTAGCAGTGCATACATAATAGTTGGACTATGAAGAAAAAACTGGCAATCCATTTCTGAAAATCAGTCAATGAAAAACATATGGATTACAAGGATCCAATCCTCAACCTATCATTGGAATGGTGGAAGAGGGCCAGGTAGCATTTCAGTTCATTTTGCATAGAGGCACCATGAACTATTCCCCAACTTAACAGTTGCTAACAGTAACAACATATCGAGGAGTGAAACTGATTGGCCATAGAAAGAATACCAACTTAGTTCCCAATATGTTCATACTAGCAATGTATATTAAATAATGGTGATTTATAATATCTTTTTAAGGATATTATAGCTTAGTTTTTGCAAATGAAAATGTTATAAAATATGTTTCCTTGTGATCTTGTTTTGCATGCCCTTTCCTTTTTAATGCTATTAACTATCCAAAATTTAAGTGGCTAGTTAGTTCCTTGTTTTTCAAGTGTTCAAAGATTAATTGAGTATTCACCAGATAGGCTTTCTTCTTGGGGGAAGTGGTTGGACCGTTCATTTTTCGAACACACGTAATTTAACACCACATTGGACATCAAGGATGTATTGGAAACAAGATAAGTTGCTGCTGTCTTGGAACAAGAAAGAACTTAATAGTCAATTATTAATCTTCTGGGTCTTATGAAGAAGTGTAAAAAGTAAGAGTGAATAACAAAAAAAGGAATGGATGTAGGGAAATATTTTCTATAAGAAGTGTTGAAGAAACTTAAATCTGAATCATGCATAAATACCAAATACAGAAGGATATAGTGGACAGGATCTTTCTCCTAGAGGAAGTAGCGTGCGAAAAGATTGCTTTAGATTTATGACTGTACTTCCTCTCTCATGTGGTTTAAACAAAGTTTATTGTCCAATGCAGAGATTATTGCTTCAAATAGCCATCTCTATGTTCTCCCAATATTCCTTTCCCTTAAACAGCATCTCCTCTGCCAAAGGAACCCATGTTTATATTAGTTTTATGCTGGCCAATGATGTACATTAGTTTGTCAGCCATGAATACATGTAACCTCCTGATAATACAATGAAAACATAACCATCACTGAACATTTATGAAAAACAATGAAACCTTAATAGAACAGAATTTCAGTAGGAGGGTCTTGCATTGGGTTGAATTTTGCATGAGAGCAAAACTTAATAACGCTAATGTATAAATGAGATTAAAGGATAATTCAAACGAAAGCGTTTTCTCTAATTGACATATGAATGTACTGTTATATGCCTGAGATTAATTTTATAGTATTCTTTCTTGAGTTATCTTTAACTCAATATGCTGAAAGTTGAACATTATGTAAATGCATTATAAGATTTTTTTCCCACCTTTTTGGTCTTAATGTGAGGTGAAATCAATCAATTATCAACAATAATTTGTTGTGACCCTACTATGTATTTATCATTCTTCTATGATCTGTGAAATTAACAAGCAAAATATAAGATGCTATACTTGAGACACCAATATGTATATTATTTTATATGCAAATATGTACAAGTAAATACATAAAATAAATTTATAGAAACATATATACAACTTTTATTCATACAATTTATATATAATGCTTCTTTTTTCTGAGGCTTTAGCTTTTAAACCTGAGTTTGTTCAAACCCATTATGAAGCCTATGTATGGCCTTCAAAGATTCTTTTTCAAAATTATTTAACAATAACAAACTTGTTCGTCTTTAATCCTTGGGACAAACAATAATTTCTATTTATTTAAGTCTTACTTTCCAGACTATTAATGTAGAAGGGGTCATATTGTTAAATAAAGGCTTAACAAATGTCTTGTTTGGAATATCAATGAGTTACTTTCATCAAAGAAAGAAAGAAAAACAAGAATTATTTTTAAAAGTAGCTGTCAAACTACCATTTTCTCATCTGTAGACAAATTAAACAATATTTATGTAACTCTGGCCCCTGAAAGCTTATTTAAAGCATAGCAGTATGACAATTTTTAATTTTGGAAGGAAGATTGTCTTTATGTTTCCTCAAGTTGATTGTTGTTGTTGTTAAGTGCCGTTGAATTGGTTCCGACCCATAGTGACCCTGTTTAGGGTTTCCTAGGAGCAGCTGGTGAGTT
>NW_006408607.1:1621745-1626629 GCF_000296735.1 Chrysochloris asiatica | reverse complement strand
CAGTGTTTCTTAGCAATTTGTAAGATTTCCAGTGACTAAATATACAGAAGTTGATCATCTCTCATTCTTCTTAGTCTGTCTTCATCTGGAAGCTCATCTGAAACCCGTCCACTATGGATGACTTTGTTGGTATTTAAAATACTTATGGCAAAGCTTCCAGAATCACAGTAACCCACCAGCCACCACAGTACGACAAACTGACAGATGATTAGTAGCTCATCTGTCACCATTGGACCAATAAACAACATTCTTATCAAATGAGAAAAGATTAAAATTGTCAAGGACTTCATTTTTCTTGCAACAACTATCAACACTAATGGAAACAGCAGTCAAGAAATCAAATGACGTATTGTATTAGGGAAATCTGCTGCACAAGATCTTTTTTTAAAGTGTTGACGAGAAAAGATGTCAGCTTGAGCACTAAAGTGATCCTGACCCAAGCCATGGTATTTTCAATAACCACATATACATATGAAATCTGGACAGTGACTAAGGTAGACCGTAAAAGAACTGATGCATTTTGAGTTATAGTGTTGGAGGAGAATATTGAAAGTTTTATGGACTGTCAAAAGAACAAACATCTGTGTTAGAGAAAGTGCAGCCAAGGGTGGTCAAACTTCATCTCTCATATTTTCGACATATTGTCAGGAGGGACCAGTTACTGGAGAAGGATATCATGTTTGGTAAGGTGGAGGGTCAGAGAAAAAGAGGAAGACCACCAGTGAGATCAATTGGCAAAGTGGCAGCATCAATGGGCTCAAGCGTGGCAACAATAGTGAGGTTGGCCCAGGACCGGGCAGTGTTTCGTTCTGCTGTGCATAAGGTCGCTAAGAGTCAGTACCAACTTGATGGTACCTAACAATAACAACTACAGTGATTAAACTATTTTCTAATACCAAATTTAAATGCTCAGACACTGCAACAAAATTAAACTCTTTTAAACTTGCTTTGCAACTATCTCTCTGTCTTTCTATATTTCCCTATGAAATACCCTCCTTGTACAAATGCCAGATCAATTAACTAGTAGGAAATATTTTCTGTCTGACTCCTATATATATTCCTTAGCTTGAAGGAGTCACATGTGAATAACATCTTACTTTTATAAACATTAAAATTGTTGAGGCACATTAATTTATGTTACTTAATTTGAGCAACATGTCTTTTTAATTAGAGAATGTATTTACATGCTCCCATAGCCTTTATCAGGAAGTGTTATGTTATGCTGTGCATACGGTTGCTATAAGTCAGTACCAACTCAATGGCACCTAACAACAACAACACCAACACCAACAATAGCTTGCATAATTATGTTGAGTTATTACTCAAGTTCACATACTGTTTACATGAAAAAGCCTAATGAAAAGTTAAATCTGACTTAAAAGTCCACGTTCTTTCCATTATTTTACATGTGTTGTTGTTGTTGTTGTTAAGTGCTGTCGAGTTGGTTCCAACCCATAGCGACCCTGTATAGGGTTTCCAAGGAGCAGTTGGTGAGCTTTAACCACCGACCTTGCAGTTTACAACTTCTCATATTTAGGTTAAGAATACAATTTTAAACTGACATTCTATGGACCAATTATGAAAATTAAGTGTTACAGAGAATTTTCAATAGTTTTCACCAATATTGCCTATTCCCAGTATACAATTGAAATTCCAAGATGTCTTTGTTCTATTAGTAGGAAAAATCACCGCATAATATTTAAATAATTTGCCTCACATGATTCTTTGAGAAACAGTCAAGATTTGACGTGTTTTTCTTCCCAAATCACAAATCAAAACAGACCTCATTATCTCTTGACTATTTCCAAAGTTCATTTTGATAGGCCAATACAGGGAGTCATATTGTGGTGCTGTAGAATTAGTACTCAACCACAAGGTTGGTTTGAGCCACAAAGTTAATATAATAGTTCAAACTCACCCGTAGCTCCTCAGAAATCCTGTACAGAATCACTATGAGTCAACTCGACGGCACATAACAACACAACACACAGGATCACTATGAGTCAGAACTGACTTGACGGCACTTAGCAACAACATCAAATGTTCAGCAGTATCTGATACCTCTTCCACTCTAATTCTCAATCCTTATAAAATTGGCTGGGGGCATGAGACAGATTTGGTTAATGGTTGTAAGGAGATATGACATATAAGACCTCTGGGCATAAGTATAACAAAATTGGTCAACAGAATTACTCTTCAGCTCTCTTATCCTACACCATAGTGACAGATAAGATCATGCATCCACATGGTATAGGTACCAGAAGATGAAGTCTTTCTCTGGCTGAATGAATATCTTAGAAAATGGAGGTTAGTTTGCCCTTCGTTTAGGTGTCTAAGAGTAAAATTAATTCATCACATACAATGGATGCTTTCATTGGTAAAACTCAGAAAATATCATTGAAAACCATTCCCTGTTTCAACTGAGAATTTAAGGTTGAGAAAGGCTGGTCTAAAGAGCTGACGGAATTGTAAGACTTACAGACTTTGCCTGAATGAGAAATAAACTTTGTTAGACACTGACATTTTGGATTTTTTTAAATACTACAACATAATTAAGTTTGTCTTATTACTGTTGTTTTAAGGACAATCACATCTTGATAGCTATTTCAAATTGACACAGAGTGATAAACCTTAAACCAGAGCTTTTTATATGCAAGTAGTTTAGTTATTCTTATTAGGCTAAGAAGAAGATAAAAATACATCAATTTTCTCTATACTCAGAAATTTGTGGACTGCATCTTTAGCCATCTACATACTTACAATACTTACTTGTATTATTATTCTAGTTATTTATATTATAATTTCCATATTATGGGTAACTCTTATTATTCTAGCCTGAAAGAACAGATGTGATGGCTATAAATATGGTCTATGACTATGAATTTCCAGTCAACAAAATTCTAAAGATACAAGAATTCTATTTCCCTTTCTTCTTCAGGCACATTCCTAAATACTCTGTTGTGATTCCTTTGGCAGACATTCTGGTTCTAATAAAACTACTGGTGCCAACCTCACGCTTACCTGCTAATTTTGAATCTGCTGGGTCTTTCTTTCTTTCTTTCTTTCTTTCTTTCTTTCTTTCTTTCTTTCTTTCTTTCTTTCTTTCTTTTTTTTTATTAATATCTTATGACTTGACCTTGACGTAGCTTCTAGAAAGCGACATTGTTTTTACTTCATATATTTTTTTCACTTTTACTATGAAGACCAATGTACCTCATTGCTACTGATGAACTTAATAAATAAAGACATTTTCACTCTCACACTCATACCCAAATAGTATCAAAGAAAAGTAGGGTAAAACAAAACTTTTGGGCTACCTCACAGTTCTTTCAGCTGTAATAAATCTATTCATCCAAACACTTGGAAATATGGCTTAATTTCAGCTCCTTTTAGATCATGGGGCTTAGACTTCTAGTAGAACATAGTGTCTTGAATCAGTCAAGATAACTTCAAAGACCATGGC
Organism: Chrysochloris asiatica; assembly: GCF_000296735.1. Taxonomy (NCBI): domain Eukaryota; kingdom Metazoa; phylum Chordata; class Mammalia; order Afrosoricida; family Chrysochloridae; genus Chrysochloris; species Chrysochloris asiatica. The sequence goes on along the minus strand of NW_006408607.1, from coordinate 1,623,166 downwards.
TTAACTAAGCTTGAACCAGTGGACCTAGCTAAGAGAATCAGACTTGGGGGTAATATAGAACACAGACTTGGTAGACTCAAAGTGGGAAGAGAAGAAGGTTGAGGGATATTATTTAAAAGAATGAGTTTGAGATCACAGTGATAGACATAAAATTGGGAACACTAACGTGATGTGAATTATGGTGTTGTAGAAGAATCTTAAATGTACTGTCTGAAGTACAAATAAATTCATCTTGGAAGAAATATAGTCAGACTGTTCCTTAGACATCAGGATAGTGAGACAAAAGGAGATGGAAGGTACATACAGAGTCACTGTATCAAAAAGAAATGGTCAATGTTCAACAATCTCAAGAAGTATCACATTATCAAGAATCAATGGCACTGAATGAAGATGTTGAAGTTGCACTGAAGGCGTTGGTAAAAAACAAACCTACAAATTGAAAGTTTCCAAAAAACTGATGAAACACTGATGGTGCTCTCTGATTTATGCCAAGATTTGAAAGACAGTTACCTGGTCAACCAATTGGAAGGGAGCAAAATTTATACCCATTCCAAAAAGAGGATGGGTAACAACTAAATGCAGAAATCAAAGTACAATATCACTAATAACACATGCAAGTCAAATTAAAAAATGGCTACACCACTACATCAACAGAGAACTGCCAGAAATTGAAACCATATTCAAAAGAGGATGTATGGAATAAAGGATATCATTGCTGCTGTCTAGTGGAATATGGTTGAAAGCAGAGACTACCAGAAATATACTTACATATGTTTTATTGACTATGTATACATTTTAGACTGTGTGGATATCAATGAGAAGAATGGGTATCCCAGAACACTTAATTGTGCTCATAAGGAACATGTACATAGACCAAGAGGCAGATGTTCAGACTAAACAAAGGTGCACTGAATATTTTAAACTCAGGAAAGTTGTATGACAGAGTTGTATCCTTCTACCATACTTACTCAATATTTAAGCTGATCAAATAATTCAAGAAGCTAGATCTTATCAATAAGAATGTGGCATCAAGATTGGAAGAAGACTTATTAATAGTCTCTAATATGCAGATGATACAACCTTGCTTGCTAGAAGCAAAATACATTTCAGATAATACTGTCAAGCATCAAAGACCACAGCCTTCAGTATGGATTGCTCGTTAATATAAAGAAACAAAAATCCTCACAGATGGACCAATAAATAGCATCATGAAAAATGGAGAAAATATTGAAGTTGTCAAAAACTGTATTTTTCTTGAGTCCACAATCAACTCTCAAGGAAGCATAGTCAATTAATTAAATGATGTATTGCATCAGGCAAATCTGCTGCCAAAAACCTCTTTAAAGTGTTCAAGAGCAAAACTAACTGTTTGAGGACTAATGTGTGCCTGACTCAAGCCATAGTATTTTCAATTACTTCAC
>NW_006408607.1:1618721-1620395 GCF_000296735.1 Chrysochloris asiatica | reverse complement strand
CATGCGTTACGGCTTGCAGTACAGGCAGGCATTGCAGTTGGCAAGTTGTGCAAACGGCATGTATAGCCAAAATGTTTACAGTGCAGGATCTGTCTGACGCCAGTGTCGCATCCACTCTGGTCTCGGGGTGTCTTCTTGTCTCTCTTGTTGTGTCTTTGTGTGTATTCTTTCTCTATCTCTGTCGTCGCCAGATCTCCCTCCTTCGTGAACCAAACTCTCGTGTCAAGGCCAGTTCTCGACATATTGGGAACTATCATAAATTAGATACTTGAAAAATCTTTCTGCTAGAAAACCTTTATACAGTATTGAATTATAAGAATCTTCTTCCAAAATACATTGTACTTGTAGTGTTATGTTGTCAAGTCAGCATTGATTTATAGCTACATTGTGCACAACTGAATAATACACTGCCTGTCCTGTACCAACCTCACAATCATTGCTACTCTTGAGCCCATTGCTGCTGCTACTGTACTATTCTAGCTCATCAGGAATCTTCCTAATTTAATCCTCAAACTGACATCTTTGCTCTTGGACACTTGTCTTGGGCAGCAGACTTGCATAATGCAATTAATAGTTTAACTTCAAGGCAAAAAAGTCTTTCGCTGTTAAGGTAATTTAAAAAAAAAAAGAAAAGAAAATGCTGAAATCAGAGTAATGAAACTACAGCTACCTTGACTGCATGTATGAATCCCATGCAACTCAAAGTCTTGAGTTTAATTTGCTTAAACCCATTCAAGGCAAGTATTTGTAACTAGATGCCAGAAACCTTAAACAGTTGTGTGTTTACAGACCAAAAAAAAGTCTTTCTGGAAGTAAAGGGAGACAGGGAGACAATGGAAACATACAAGCTTTATTCAACACTTACATAAAAACAAAAGTCTCTCCTGAGAGTTAATAAAAATCAGACTGAGAATTTGTAAGAGTCAGACTTTTCCTGAAGTAGTATTTGGGTTTGTAATTGCTATTACATTCTTGAAATGACAAGCTACAAGCAGGAAGGTAAATAGAATTCCAAGTGATCTCCTTTTAGTAGAAGCATGGATTGATAGGTTGAAGCAAACATACTTCCCTCTTAGAAATAAAACTTGCATAATTTCTAAAGATAAAGCCCAGAATGAGAATCAGAAGAAATAGCAAATAGTAGAATTAGATTTAGAAAAAATGTCTAATATTAAAATTCTTATATGTAAATGTAAAGAAGCATACATTATTTTCAAAAAGTAAAAAATTATGGAAACACAGCAACAATAATGAAAACAAAAGACTATGATAAACAGACAAGATGAAAAACAAATAAAAATTATGTGAAACATAATCACAGAAATAAAAAAGAAAATGCTCAGTGTTTAACTTCATATTGGTCACAGTGGAAGATGGAATTAGCAAACTAGAAGACAAATCTGAAGAATAATAGAAGAGGCAGAGGTGTCAAATATGAAACACAGACTTAACAGTATAGAAAAAAATGAATCCAATATGTATATGGATGTCTTAGAATGCAGAACTAGGTAGTTTCCATCTTCTGTACATAGGGTCACTAAGAGTCAGAATTCACTTGATGATACTTTCAATGAGTATGCATACAAATTAAGTTCCAGAAAAAGTTATAGAAATAATAGAAAGGAGAAAACAATTGAAGAATTAATGACTAAGAAATGCTCAAAATTGGGGAGA
>NW_006408607.1:1597003-1597488 GCF_000296735.1 Chrysochloris asiatica | reverse complement strand
CACAAAAATAGAAATACTGCATGGGACCACTACTGTAAAAGACTAAGGGAAAGAACCCATACTAAAAGGGGGTGCGGGGGATTCTTTGTTGATTATTGGGATGTTGGCAGGTGGGTGAGGGGAGTGAAGGGAAGGTGGAGCACAGGGCAGGGATTAGACACAGGAAAGTTTGGGTGCTGGGGAGTGGGGCAATATACAAGAAGGAAGAGGGGAATGGAAGAACAAACAGACAGGAGAACAATTAGGCATGTTTGAATGGGCTAAGTGGGACAAAGGTAAAGAATGATGTATCCACAACCTTGGACCTACAGGGCTCTGGGATACAGAGATTGAGATATGGTAGGAATGGGGAAAGGGGGGGAATAATATTAAGATGCTTGGCTATGTTTTGATTCTTGGTTTTCCTTGCATTAAAATATAAAATAGACACTGGAGGGGGAGAGAAAGGAATAGTCAGAAACATCACCATAGAAAGCTTGTAAGTC
>NW_006408607.1:1592666-1595451 GCF_000296735.1 Chrysochloris asiatica | reverse complement strand
TTTTTTTTTTTTTTTTTTTGCCTGTTTTTAGTTGTTGCTGTTGTTTTCAAGGGATGTGTTCACAGGAGACTAGAAGTGACTGGGAATTATCCCCTATCCAACCACCATACAACTCAGATCAGAAGCAGTCCAGTGACTAGTGGTTTGTTGTTGTTATTGTTAAGTGCCATTGAGTAGGCTCAGACACATAGCAATCCTGTATAGGGTATCGTAGGAGCAGCTGGTGAGTTTTAACTGCTGACCTTGCAGTTCAAACTGACCTTTCAGTTCAGTGCTTATCCTACAGCACCACACCAAAACTCAAGGTTGTTCTGATTTTTAGGTCTTTACTAATACCCAGGACTATAAATATAAATAACTCAACCCCTCACTCTTTGGTCTGAACAACTATGAAGCACATATTCTACATATCATAGCCTTCAACTGATTATACTTCAGTTCTAACGTATTTGTAAATAATATTTCATGATATTGGTTATTTTCCCTTTAAAGCCTAATTTCTCCACTCCCCTATCAATGTGCTTTGAACTGGCCTCCATAATACGCTACTTGTATTTGAATCCTTGTGTGTGGCATCTGGCTATCCTTACCCAGAATTTTGAACAGTATCATATTAGAAGGTCCTGAATAGAGTGGGAGAAAATGAGGAATAAAACTCAAAATCATAAAAAGACCAGAATTACTGGTCCAATAGAGACTGCTGGAGCCCCCAAGACTATGACCCTTTGTCACCCTGAAGACCTAGAACTAAACTCACCCCAGTGGCTCGATTTTCAGCCTAGTAAGACAGGTCTATAAAGTGAACAATAGTATTAGGGAGCTATGCTTTCATTACAATAATTAACCAATTGATATCAAAAGGGTAGCATTTAACCAAGGACAAAGTGCAGAAGACAGAATGAGTTAGGAAGAGAAGGAGGAATGGAAATGGGGAACACATGGCAGAAGTGGGATAAGTGATGATACATTGTTGGTATGCAATCAGTGACAGGAAACAAAATTTGCATGAATTTTTGAATGGAAAACTGATTTGCTCTGTAAACCTTCATACAGTTCACAGTTAAAAAAATTTTTTTAAAAGAAGAAGAACCTGAAGAGCTTCAGGAAAGGGGAATTTCATGTATATTGATAGCCCTGGAAGCCGAAACAGTTGGAGTTGAAAGTGGTTGACTGTGATTACAATATAGAGGTGAGCTTAATGGGAAAATGATGAAGAGATATACTGAAGAGGTAGGCAAGGGACAGATCACTAAAACCCTGCTGAGCTAACCCAAAGAGATTTTTCTTTATGCAAGAGCAATGAAGAAGCATTCTGGGAATTCAAGCTGAGTAGTGATATGATCAGATTTCTGCTTTAGAAAAATTCACATTTGACAGCAGTGTGGAGAATGGATTGCAGAGAATCAAGATAAAAAGCTGGGAGACCTATTAGAGGCCTGTGGCAGTAATCCAGGTAAGAAATGATGTGAATCTGAACTAAGTTAATGGTAGAGAAAATAGAAAAAAGAGAACAGATCTGAGAGATACTGAGTGGGTCAAATCAACAGGACTTTCTGAGTGATTGACTATGGAGGCTAATGGAAGAGATAGAATTTGAGAATGACTCCATGTGTCTGGCACTGGTGATTAAGTCAATCGATGGTTATGCTGCCAACTGTGGTGGTATTCATAGAGAGAAAATCAAAGAATTCAGAAGGCAAAATTATGACTGCAGTTTGGGCTATGTTGGAAGTCAAATGTCCCCCAAAATTCACAGTGAACTATGAATCATGAATAAGAGAAAAATAAGTTAGGTGCAGAGATGTAGAAATAGAAATTTTTATTACAAGAAGGTAGAGCATTAGCATGCATATGATCAGCCTTGAAAGGAAGTTAAAATATAAACAAATCTTGGATGGTGAACAAGGAAGACAGAAGACGAACTGATGAATTCAAACTGTGCTCTTGATGAAACATATGAATATTGTTTATTGTTGCTGGTGTTGTTAGGTACAATTCATAGTGATCTTACACACAACAGACTAAAACACGGCCCGGTCCTGTGCGGTCCTCATACTCATTAAGATTGAGTCCATTGCTACTACCATTGTGCAAATCCATCTTATTGTGGGGGCTACCTTTTTTTCATGGACCTTCCACTATACCTAGCATTATGTCTGTCTCCAGGGACTGGTCTCTCCTGAGAATATGTCCAAAGTATGAGAGATGAAGTCTTACTATGCTGGTTTCTAAAGAGAATTCTAGCTAAAGAGCATTCCAATCCAAAACAGATTTGCTTGAATAGATCATGGACTGCCAAAAGCTAATTGGTCTTAGAAGAACAATGTTCTTTAAAAGCAAGGAGGGTATACTTTGGTTCACTTCATTTGCTTTTTAATTTTTGGGGCGTTTTTTTTTTTCCCTTTTTGCTGTGAATTAGATGAAGATATATAGACAAGATCATCAGCTTTACATTCAATAAATTATACACTTTGTTTCTTTTCAGTGCAACAACAATACAGTCCGTGTAGAAACAATTGTCCTCATTCCTCCCTGTGGCTCTTGATTTACATCTTATATTTCACAAATGGACAAAGCACAAATATTTGGAGTACCTATACACAAATATCTGAAGCACTTATAAAAAAACAAAAATTACATATTCATTTTAACTTTCAGAAAGCACATTCTGCAAGCCAGCTTCCTGCCTTCAGGCATACAGCCTTACTCAGTCTATGGGCCTCCAGCCTCCAGCTGCTCTGTTTTTCCATACCACTGTGTCTGTCACCATCTCTGCTGTCTAGGG
>NW_006408607.1:1590448-1592221 GCF_000296735.1 Chrysochloris asiatica | reverse complement strand
TTGAGGAAACAAGCTTATTCCTTGACATAAAAACCTTCCATTTCAGTTGGAATTTTGAGCAAAAGTCCAGTTTATCAAATTAAAGCAATTTATACTTTACCAAGTATCTTTATATTCATCTGGTTGAGTGCTGATCAGCTACTCTTTGAAGTTCTGTCAAATGAGTACTAGCTGCAAGTTTAGAAGTTCACATACACCTCTCTACACCTCTCTTCACTTCAGACTAGCTGGCTACTCCACTCTCAGACCTAATCCCCAGGCACTGGGTCAGTACCCCTTGACTCGGGAGTTCACACATCTCCCTAAATTTCCTACCAACCAACACTTCTGCTTCTCTCTCTCAACTCAAGGTCAGTTTGTGTCAATGGGAACATGATCAAACTCAGTCCATGTCTTCATTGATGCATTTCCCCCACTTCTACTCACAGGTAGACCCAGGTGGTAACCAGTGAACATACTAGACTGCTCATGAGTTCCATTTAAGTTTCAATCCTAGAAAAGGGTTTTCTCTGACAAGCTGCCTTTCCTTGCCTTGATGTCTCCAAAGCAAACAGCTTTCTTCAGATTCAAACAGTCCACTTTTATTCTGAAGGTCTTTCTTTCTAAGAGAATTTTTTGTCCTCCCTTCAGTTCTGGGTTGGTCTGTCTGTCTTTTCAATGGGAGTGTCCCAACTCAGAAGGTTCTGGGTGGGGTTGAGAATTCCGTCTAGAACCCCATCCTCTACAAAGTCTTAACAAGAAATCTATTTACCTAACTCCCCTTTTAGCAAATCCAATAAATTATAGTCTGAAGACAAATTTACAAGCTGTCTGTAATCATATTCCATAATATTCATTTCTATCACAAATAAATGTCTGTTTTACAATAGCACAGAGGGGAAACCACAAGACAGTCAAACACATAAACATTTTTTCCTCTCCTTTACCCATTCACCCTGTCTGGATCCAGGTATCTGATTATATAACACTGTTGTTACAAGGTTGTGTATGAATCACTATTTACCTCTATTGTACTTAACAAATGCATGCCTCCCTAAGTCTTCTCCTATCTTCATTGTTCATCTGCTACCCTACCCTTCCTGTACACTGCCCTCTCCCTCTTGTAATATTGCTCTCTCCATCACCCAGATTAACATGTGTCTACCCTCTAGCCAATGTATTGCTCTCCCCTCCACCCTTCCCTTGGTAATCATCAAAGAATGTTTCATTTAGTATGTAAACTTTCTTTAAGCTTTTACAATATTGTTCATTCTTTAATGATTGCTAATTTCATCCAGCATAATTTCACTCATCTCTGTGAAGAAATTTGGAAGACAACTATCTGGCCGACTGATTGGAAGAGATTTGTATTTGTACCTATTCCAAGGAGAGGTGACCCAATGGAATGCGGAAATCATCAGACAATCTCTTTGGTATCCCATGCTAGTAAAGTTTTGCTAAAGGTAATACAGAAATGGCTGCATTCAAACATTGACAGAGAACTTCCAGAGGTTCAAGCTGGATTCAGAAGAGGCTATAGAACGAGGGATATCATTGCTGATGCCAGATGGTTCTTGGCTGAAATCAAAGAATATCAGAAAGATGTTTACCTGTGCTTTATTGACTATGCAAAAGCTTTTGATTGTGTGGCTCATAACAAGCTATGAACAACATTGTGAAGTATGAGTATTCCAGAACACTTAATTATACTCATGAGGAATCTGTATATGGACCAAGAAGCAATTGTTCGAAAAGAACATGGGAACACTGAATGGTTTAACATTAAAAAAGGTT
>NW_006408607.1:1585428-1589063 GCF_000296735.1 Chrysochloris asiatica | reverse complement strand
GTCGCTATGGGTCGGAACCGACTCGACGGCACTTAACAACAACAACAACAATGGAGTCCTGGTGTGACACTGTGGGCTAATGCATCAGGCAGCAAAGTCGTTTGAATGCAAGGTCAGTGGTTCAAGCTCACCAGCTGCTCCTTGGAAACGTTATACAGGGTTGTGGTGGGTCGGAATTGACTTGAAGGTACTTAACAACAACAATGGCTAATGATCATGGACATTTCTTCATGTTTGTTGACTGCCTGAAAGTCTTCCTTGGTGAAGTGTCTGTTCATGTCCTTTGCCTGTTTTTACATTGTGTTATTTGTCTTTTTTTTTTTTTTTTGGTAGAGGTGTTGTAGTTTTATATAAATTTTAGATGTTTGTTCCTTGTCTGATACGTTATTGCAAAATAGTTTTCCCAGTCTGTGGGCATATGTTTTACTTTTTTAATGAAATGTTTTGATTTTTATGAAGTCCCAGTCATCTATTTTGTCTCATACTATTTGTATGATTTTTGCAAAGTTTTATAGTGTCTGTATGCCATGTATTAGAGGCCCTAAGTTTGTCCTTATTTTTTCATTAATGATCTTTATAGTTCTGTGTTTGCCATTTAGGTTTTTAATCCATGTTGAATTTGGTTGTGTTTATGGTGTGATATATGTCTCAATATGGATTGAGTTCTGGGTGGTTGTTCTGTGCATGTTAATCCATGGTTGTTGTCTGCTGTTGTTGTTTCTCAATCCATGGGTCTCCCTTTAGTACTTTTAGTAAATTTTGCTTGCTTTTATACAAATTCCTTTAATTTCTGTTTATCTGGAAATATTCTAATTTTACATTCATATTTTAGGGAGACTTTTGCTAGGTATCAAGTTCTTGGTTAGCATTTTTTTGTTTTTTGTTTTTTCTTTTAGAGTTTTGTATGTTGCTGTAGTTGTTAAAAAGTGCTGTCTAGTCGGTTCTGACCCATACGACCCTGTGTAGGGTTTCCAAGGAGTGGCTGGTGAGCTTGTACCACTGACCTTGCAGTTCAAACCAGCTTTGCTGTCCAGAGCAATAACCCACAGCACCATACCAGGACTGCAGAGTTTTGTATATGTTTCCCTATTGCCTTCTTGCCTGTGTTGTGCTGGCTTGATAGTCATAAATTCTTGGTTTTCCTTTGTAGGTAACAGTTTGTTTTTACCAAGGTGCTTTCAGGGTTCTTTTGTGTCTTTGATTTTGGAGATACTAATTAGGACATTTCTTGGTGATTTCTTTGGGGATGTCTCCTATTTGGGGTATACACTGCATATTGATTACATATCATCTTATCTTTTAAGATGTTAGAGAAATTTTCTTTTAGTAGCTCTTCAACTATCTTTTTTTTTTTTTTTTTAGTTTTCTTTGTCTCTTCCTGTTCTGGAATTCTGAGCATCAATACATTATTCCTCTCGATGTTGTCCCACGTGAATATTAGATTCTTAAGATTTTTTCATTCTTTTTAATGATTTTTCTTCTATCTTACTAGTATTGATAAATTTCTCTTCAAGTGTTCCAATTCTTACTTCCATTGATTCAGTTCTACTCCCTTGTCTTTTCAGTGCATTGCCCATTTCTGATAATTTAGCATTGATCTTCTAGATTTATGTTTTCGGGTTTTGTATTGTCTCAAATGATGTATATATTTTGTTTGATTGTTTCTGGAGTGCTTTTCTTAATTCTTCCTTGTTTTTCTCAACCTTTCTGTGAAATGTTTGGATGTACCTCAATAGCATCCTCTTGAATTCTTTTTCATTTAGTTCCAGTGTCTCTTCTTTCTCAAAACCATTTTCTAGCTCCCTTCCAGGGCTCACAATCTCTGAGTAGCTCCTGGGCAGCAGGAGATTCCCTGGGTTTGTAGGCTAGTTGGAAAAAAGGAAGAAAAAAATAAAAATAAAAGCATACCTTTGTCTCTGCAAGCCACATGTAGGTTTCTGCAACATGAATCTGTTTTCTTATCTCTAAAGTCATTTATTAACTCTCAAGATGGCTGCTGGAGGTTCTGTCAGTTCACTTACTTTGGACACATCTCCAGGGAAGTCCAATCACTAGAAAAGGACAGTGGGTTTGAAAAAGAAGAGGGTCCACGAAAATTAGGGAAAACTTTTATAACACGGATTAACAGAATAACAACAACAATGGACTTAAGCGACCACTAATCATGAAGATAACATGGGACTTTGCAGCATTTCGGTTTCTTATACATAAGGTCACTACAAGTAGGAACTGATGCCATGACAACTAACAGCAACAAAAAATTCAACAATGGAAAATGCCAACAATTAGGTGGTAGGAAGAGAAAGAATTCATCTAGGAGACTGAAAAGAATAGAAAGAGCAGAGATTGATTGTGGACATCTTGATTGTGGACATCTTTTAAATTTTGCTTAGATTTAACCTTTGAATCTTCCTACACTTACCCTACCATATAATAAATTGACAAGAACTAGATGAAAGATATGTGACAAAAGATAAAAGTGGCTATATTTAATTTTATCATAGGAGATTGGAGGAGAAAGCTGAGAGAGTTATCTTTTGGGAGTTTTAATTCCTTCTGAATTAGGTATATGAGCCATCTGTATGTAGAGAGGAACAGAGAAAGTGGTGGGGTAGGAACATGAGAAAAATTAGACATCGCTAGATAACTGATGTATAAAATGAATAAAATGTTTGAGATAGGATCTATACAAGAAATGTAGGAAGTTGCTGAGGAACTGGATGAGATAGGAGACATAAATGACTGATCCTAAAAAAAAGCTTTTGATTGCTTAAAATGTAGTATAATTTCCCTTACATGTCATACATGAAGAAGAGCTACATTAGGAAAAAGGGATAAACAAGGAGAAGGAATATTCATTGATAGGCTAATCATTATGCTAAGTGTGTTATATAAATTACAAAAACATTACAGAAACTAAATGTGATGGATACATTATTTCCATTTTTCAGATAAAGAAACCTAGTCTAAAGTTTTATGCAAATAAACTAAGATCATATTTGTATTCATTAGCAGAGCTGAGATAGAACCCAGGGCAGTCTGGCGCCCAAATCTGTGGTATCAATAAACACTTATTCCAGCTTCTTTATTCTGTACAGTGACATTGCAGTTCTCAACTTAAAAAAATCCCTACCGAATAAGCTATGAAATAGACAAACTCTTGGTAATGGTTTTAAACTAGCCTTTATTTTAGTAGTTTGGTACTTATTCTCATGTGGTTGTAGACTATTTGATCTACTTTAACTGAACTTGATTTTAGTGCAAAAATTAAATGGCTTTATCGGTAGATTTAACTAGCCCCAAATTAAAAACCAAAGACATACTAAAATTCAGTTTGATGATTTTTCTTTATCCTCTCTCAGTAAGTAGATAGATCTATAGGTATAGAAGAACCCTGGTGGTCAGATGGTTAAGAGCACAGCTGTTCCCTGAAAGGTGTGCCCCACTGTATAAAAGACATGGCTCTATGAGCTCTCAGCCCAAGACATTGTATGGGGCAATTCTACTGTATCAGAATTTACTAGATGGCACACAACAATATACGTAATATACAACAGGGCTTCATAAAATTCATGGAAAAAAATACTAATATCTTTTAATTCCACTTTCCATGAAATTTTTGAAGCCCCCTTTTT
>NW_006408607.1:1567494-1584127 GCF_000296735.1 Chrysochloris asiatica | reverse complement strand
TAACAACTATATAAACAGAGCTGTCGTTATACATATGGAGTCCTGGTGTGGTGTTGAAGGATAAACACTGGACTGCTAACCTCCAAGGTCAGTGATGCAAACCTACCAACCACTCCTTGGAAACCCTATACAGAGTCTCTATTAGTCAGAACCAACTTGATGACACTTAACAATGACAATAAATTATAGGTATTGACAGACTTTTGTATGTGTTTTTTGTTGTAGTTATTAAAAATTTAAATGTTATATCAAGTGCCAGCAAATTTTTGTTTGTACATTTTTTTTGTTGTTGTTGTTACAGATTTAAATGCTTTCTCAAGTGCAGAATTCTATGCAAATGGACCTTAGGAAAGAATCCTTAGGAAAACCTAAGACGTTTGGAAACTACTAGAGAACAATTTCTAGCATTTGAACTTTCTTCCTCTTTTGTACTGTCTTTTGTACTGTCTTTCTGTTAATTTCTATTCTTTTGTACCATTTTCATCAGCAGAATGTCAAGATGATGTCTACATTCAGAGCACATAAGGCCAGTGTGCAACACTGGACTGGGAATACCCTGAAGACCTTTGTTTAAAACATTTTTTTGTTTTTGCAGAACATTAAAAGATCATTTTTTGACTTGTGCATTTTAAACAGTCATTGTCAGGCTACATGAAGATATATTTTAGGCTAAGCCTTTGGCTGATGGCATTTCTATTCCTTCAACATTGTGTCTGCTACAGCTCTCGCTGGAGAACACAATAGCAAACAACAAGATACAAGATCTGCAGCAAAGAAGGGTTTGTCAGCAGTACATCCCTGAGCCTTCAAAACAAAACAAAACCAAAAAAAAAAAAAAACAGTAAGCAGTCTTGGACTATTTGTTGTTCATGGGCCTATTATTTTCCTAATTAATCATATTGTGTGTACAAATTATAATGATTATTTTGCTGCCAGACAATTGTAGAACCAGACAAGTTTTGAAGTTACCAGTGAGCAGATACTCAGCATTACTATTCAGTACTTCCTCAGTTTTCGTCATCACATGTCTTCAAGGGACCAATTTCCTTCTATCCATATCCCAAATCATTTCACATCAAAATAAATTGTACATCCATTAAGCACTGACACCTAAAACCTCTTTTTTAGAACTCTAGATCATAGAGCTAGTTTAATTGAGTATGTTATGGTAAAAGTCATTCCAAGTATATTTTTGGAATCCACAATATCATTGCAAGTTCTAGGACCTCTCTTGTCCCCTTCCCAGTATTGAGGTCTTGCTCATTAGGAGCAATTCACCCCTCTAGTGGGAGGATGTGGATATTGCATCTTGAGTTCTGGCAAATAACTAAGCTTCATAACTTGAAGGTTTGCCTACATTTTTTTTTTTTTTTCCGAATATATAAGCTTTCCCCTTTTTGTGCTGGTTTCTTATTAAATATACCCAAATATTTTCTTTCTTATGTTTATGCACAGATAAATGCTTAAGAGTTATAAACAGGTATTACTAACACTGACTAATAGATTTTTTGTTTTTACTTATCTCCATTTTATTCCTTGTTTACAGTCAAATAGGAACTGATGGAAAAATGGTTTCCCATGTACTTTACAGCAATAAATAATAATAGAGAGTAGTTTTTCCCCCTATACTTTATATAAACTATAAGGTTATATTAAAATCAATAAATTAGCACCGAAGGGGGAAAAAAAATTCAAAGTGGATTATGGTAGCAAAACAGTGATATTCATTTCAGTGAATACTCATAGCTATGGTGGAAGACCTAGTGGCCTGGTGGGACAGTGGGCTCAGTGTTGAGGTTTTAACATAAAGGTCAGCAGTTTGAACTCACCAGCTACTCCACAAGAGAATTACTTCTATAAAGATTTACTGGTTTAGCAATCCTGTGGTTCTACTCTATACTGTAGAGTCACTGTGAGTCAGGATTCACTGGCCAGCCCTCGACTATTGTGGAAATGATGTCAGTAAGCATGTTGGAAGTGCAAGTCTTTCTAGGTTTACTAATGTTCACCTACTTCTGGGAGTCCTGATGGACCAATTCTTAAGTACTTGGCTGATAACTGAAAGGTTGGTGGTTCAAACCACCCAATGGCACTTCAGGATCTGCTCCCATGGCGATCTGCTCCCAAAAGGTCACACAACTTTGGAAACCATGGAGCAATTCTACTCTACACACATAGTCTAAAGTCAGAATCAACTCATTGGCAATAACAACTAATAACAACAACTACAAGTCCTAAAAGTTGAAATACTTTGTCCAAGATCACACAGCAAATGAATGGCAAAGCAAGAACCCATTTCTTCTGACAATCCAATCCACAGCTCTTCCTGCCATAGAATACTGACAATTATGGTACAACTTTAGAGTCACACTGAATGAATTTGAAATCCACTTTGGCTATGGACCAAGATCACTAACCACTCTGCATCTCCCAGTTCTCTTCCATATAGTAGGAGAAAGAGTGATGTCCACCTCAGAGATTTTTCTGCAAAGATTAAGATGATATGCTGTAGGAAAATTACTTATCATTGGATATGCTCCTAAAGTACTCAGTTTGGGCTGACAATCATCATCAGTTTTATTGTTACTAGGGGCTTTTCTCTCTGTTGTTTTGTAACATTGTAAAATCAGAATTTCCTCTCAGTCTCAGGAGCAAACAGGTACATAAGTTAGGTGACGTTTAACTCTTTGTTTTTTTTTTTTTTTTTGTTTTTTGAATGCAATACTCCTTAAGGATTTCAGTAAGAGAGCATTACTAATCTTACCCTTCATTTATGTGACTAGCTAAGGATGATAACAGCTGTTTTAAAAGAAGAATTTGATTCTTTTCTTAAAACGTCGTATGTATTGCCTCTATTAAGTCAGGGTTGTAAAATAATTCTTATATAATTTAGATACTATGGCATAATAGAACCCATAGATTATAAAATGCAAATGAGCTTTTTTTTTTTTTCTTATTGCTGACATCATAACAGTTTTTACAGACCATTATCATCTTACTGAATATGGATGTCATGCAGCCATTATCCTCAGTTCATAACAAGGTGGACCATTAGTGCCTCCTTTGGAGACCTTATGGTCTGAGATGGTAATGAGCCTTTGGGGAACCCTAAATCTGGGATGGTTGGCAGGGTACTCCAAACCATAAGAGAACTTTCTTTGCAATGACAATGGATCCTGTCAATTTCTATTAAGGAGCTTCTTAATTCCCCAATCATCAAGATAGTGGAAAGACTTATTATACTAGCTTACAATTAAAGAAGCTTTCAGCCATAAATCCCTTCTGTCGAGTCCTTTTTTTTATTCAATATGGCATGAGGAAAGGGTAAAGCTCCCATAAGAGGAACTGT
Source organism: Chrysochloris asiatica (assembly GCF_000296735.1). Taxonomy (NCBI): domain Eukaryota; kingdom Metazoa; phylum Chordata; class Mammalia; order Afrosoricida; family Chrysochloridae; genus Chrysochloris; species Chrysochloris asiatica. The sequence goes on along the minus strand of NW_006408607.1, from coordinate 1,580,778 downwards.
GGAGACAACATCTATCTCAGGAATATGTTGCAAGATGAAGATTCTCTGTTTCATCCCACAGACTTGCAGCTGCTTGGAGTCCTGGTGTGGTGCAGTAGGATAAGCACTGGACTGCTAATCACAAGGTAAATAGTTCAAATCCACCATCTGCTCTTGGAAGCCCTATACAGGGTCACTCTATGGCACTTAACAACAACAACAACAACTTTGAGCTTCTACTCACTCCTCTGTAGAGACACAGAATGATCAACTACCCTTCTGCAAAATCTACATGTTTCCAGCAATTGGTCTGTCAGGCATCTCTTGTCACAACTGTTGTTTGGGATGGATTGTGGTTGAATATTTAAGCTAAGCATTAGAGTGAAGAAATGCAAATTCAAAGCACATTTTCTATCCTTAAATAATTTATAAACTGATTAGAAAGAGTGGATGATTGTTGTCAAGTGCCATTGAGTCGATTCTGACTCAGATACCCTGTATAAGTTTTCTGAGGAGTGGCTGGTGAATTTGAACCACCAATCTTATGGTTCCAACTTACCTTGTAGTCAAGTGCTTATCCTATAGTACCACACCAGGACACCAGTGTGAATGCTAAAGATACAATAGCAACATCAGAATTCAAGGCAATGATATAGATAAGAACAGAGACAGTTTGGGGATGATTTCCTAACAATTAGTATAAGAAGTATGTGCTATGCATTAAATGAGAAAATATGTGTGGAAGTAGGTAGAATATCACTTTCCTTCCTATTTTAGAGGAGGCTTAGTTCAACATGGACTGTTAACTATTAACATTTCTTTATGCTTCTATTTTTCAATACATAAATGGTTGAAATAAGTCTGCTACAAATATTACTAGATGGTCAAGTGATAGACTATTAAAGTTTTTTGTTACTTTTCGTAAAAGGCAAATAATCCACAACATGTTAAACTGATAAAATGCCCTAGAAATATACAGATAAGGAGACATATGGACTTGACATAACAAATGAGGTTTACTATTGAAATGCAAAATTTATTGCTTAACAAAAAATAAAGCAAAAAGTCAACTAGGAATAGAAATTAATTATGTCCTGTCATAAAAATCAAAAATGAACGAATTCAACCTATTGACCTTGAATGTACAGAAACTTGAAGTTCCTCCATTATTTGTGATAGTCCTGGACTAAATTTCATCCAATCTCAAGAAGAACTGCATTTGGCTTATTATTGAAATTTCATTTCTGAAAATGTCCAACATGAAAACTTTTTTCTAATCAGAAGCTAAATTTATAGGAAATCTCCATTGTACTGAAGAATAGATAATGGTGGCTTATGTATTCTGTGCTTGGAAAATTTGAGTTTGTTTTATTTGGAATTAAATACTTGATTTGGAATTTGGAACAAGAGAAACAATTGTTTGGTATTCAATCACTGAGTCAAAGTTCTGGATGAAAAGAACATTTATAAAGAGGTCTGAAATTTGCTCTAAGTTGCTAATAAGAAATTCCTGGATTTCAATCTCTCTCATTTTAGGCAATTTGTGCTTAAAGAAAGGAATCTTCGGGGCACTGGAGGAGAAGCAATGGACTGCTAACTACAAGTCCAGCAGTTCAAATCCATGAAGTTTTCTTCTCCCATAAGGGTTTACAGTCTTGGAAACACTATACTGTATGAATAGCAATTGGGTTTGGTTTGTGGGTTTGGGTACTTAATGAAGGAGCCCTGGTGTTGCAGATGTTAAGTGCTTGCTGATAACGGAAAGGTTGGCATTTCAAACCCACCAGAAAGTCCTTGAGAAAAGTTGTGGCAATCTGCATCTGCAAAAACTTACAGCCTTGGAAACTTTGTGAGGCTGATACACTCTGCCCTAGAGAGTGCTCTCTGGTAGTGTAGTGGTTACGAATTGGGCTGCGAACCTTAAGGTCAGCGGTTCGAAACTACAATCCACTCCGTGGGAGACAGATGAGGCTTTCTACTCCCGTAAAGATTTACACCCTCGGAAACCCTGTACAGGGTCGCTATGGGTTGGAACCGACTCGATGGCACTTAACAACAACAACAAGAGAGTGGCTACAAGTAGAATCAACTTAGTGGAAATTAATTTGGTTTTGATTAGTGTTTAAAGGAAATTTAGAAACCAGGGTCTGAAGGCTTTCTTCACCGTTCCATGTAAGTTCCTTGAGACAATCCATCTTTTGATTTCTTGTGGTTGTTTTTCCTCCTCTATTTAAAATCGCTTTGTATTTGACTATCGTATCAGGGAAATCCAAGTAGCTATACTAAAGCCCCATAGTTCAGCAGTAGAATTCTTACCTTCCATGAGGGAGACCTGTTTGATTCCTAGCCAATACATCTCAAGCTCAGCCACCTCCCATCTATTTGTGGATGCTTGCATGTTGCTATGATGCTGAACAGATAACACTAAGATGGACCAGCAAGAATACCCTGGCGAACTACTTCTGAAAATCAGCCAATGAATACTCTATGAATCACAACATGAGGATAGTGCAGGACAATATTTCATTCTGTTGTTCATGGGGGCACCAAGAGTTGGAAGCAGACTCTATGTCAGCTGACAGCAACAGCAACCTACTAAGTCCTAGAGTTAGGTGTAGTAGTAAACATTTTCAACTTTCAAGGGCATTTTAATTGTATCCCAAGTTCATCCATTATACCAACTCCTCCTGCTACTGGAACAAGAAGGGCCTATTAAAATACTGGCCATTCTCCACTCTGCTATTTCCTATGAACAAACAGCCTTCTTATCACAAAGTTGCCTAAAATGAAATGTAAAGAAAGCAAGAACACACAAACAAAAAGATTAAGTCACATGCCTCCTTGATTCTTGCTTGGTTTCTAGGTTCTTACCTACTGTTATTGAGTCTTTTCTGACTCATAGTGACCCTGTATGGGATTTCAGAGATGGTAAATCTGTTGGGAAGCAGATAGCTTCATCTTTCTACAATGAAGCAGTTAGCTGGTGGGTGCGAACCACTGACTTTGAGATTAGCAGCTCCACAAGGTCTCTTTTTCTAGAGACACCACAATAAAGCACACACACACACACATACACACATGCTCACATTAAATATATTTTTGTGTTCCTTCCTCTACTAATAGCCCCAAAGGGACAATAGTATTGCAAGGGGCTTTATTTAGAAAAGTAAAAGAATACTTGAAAGTTCAATTAGATATTTGAATAACTCCCAAGTTTACACAACCTTTAACTCAGGAACTGAGCAGCAACTCCTTCAAAGAGAGCTTTGTACTGTTACACCAGAACAAGCAACATCTATCTCTCTTCACCAAAAGGACACACCCTTGTCTCAATCTTCAAATGAAGGGAATGTGCATTTATCTGCACATAGAGAAGTAGGGACTAGGGCTGTGAAAAGAAGATCAGATATTAGTCTCAGAGCAAATTAGAGATTAATACACACATTCACACTGGAAACCAAATATAAAACCTGAAAGGGCAGATGTAAATTGGAAAAGCTTCAAAATGACAAGACAAACAAGCAAGTCTGAGACTGAATGGAAAGTAGACTACATCCACTCTGGTGCTGAGAGAGAAGTCAGAGGGAAACCTTGGCTCCCATGGCTGCTTCTCTTGCTTATACAGGAAGGAAATCTTTGTACACCCTTGTGAAACCATGGCAGTTGTTGGTAAGAGCTACGTCTCCTTCCAGGGTGTATCCAGTTATGCTAAGAAGAGAAGGCATGAGGTCAGCAACCCTGACTCTTATTCAGACAGAAGGTAGGAAATAGAAGTTGAGCAGCTTTACAAATGCCTTGCTACCTTAGTAGAAAGGAAGCAGTTTGCTGATAGTCAAGTCAACACCGCTCAATAGAATTTCTTTGATAAGTTTAGATCTGCTCAGTCCAACATGGTAGCCACTAGCTTCCGGTGACTATTGAGAAGCTGAAATGTAGCTCTTGCAACTGAGGCAGCTAACCACAAAAACATTTGTGGCTATTTAAATGAAAATTAAATGTAATTCAATAAAATTAAAAGTTCATTTTATCAGTTGGTCCTCTGATCAGAAGCAAGTCATGGGGAAGAGGCAGGACAGGTAGTATGCAGTTCCTTTGTGCATGTGGTCACCATCAGGGACAGACTAATAACATAATATTGGGGGGATTTGTATGGGCTATCTTATATTTTGCTGCAATTCCACTATTAATTCTTCAGGAGCTCTGGTAGCATAGTGGTTACGAATCGGGCTGCGAACCTTAAGGTCAGCGGTTCGAAACTACCAGCTGCTCCGCGGGAGAAAGATGAGGCTTTCTACTCCCGTAAAGATTTACACCCTCGGAAACCCTGTACAGGGTCGCTATGGGTCGGAACCGACTCAACGGCACTTAACAACAACAACAACAGTAGAAATATCTGTATGGAATATTTCCTCCAAAAGCATACAACCCTTTCAAATGAAACCTCACTCATCTTCCAAGGAACTTCTGCATTAGAGGCAAGCTTTTTCTTGCAAGCTGCTGTCTCCGGACTACTAAGGTGGATGAAATTGTTAGGGCTATGTGATCAAGCTGAGATGTTGAGATGAGCTGCAGACCCAACTCAAAAATTGGGTGTCTGAGTACTCGGCAATTTCCTATGCTGTTTGTGTCTGAATACTCCACACAAGTGCTTTATTCTGAGTTCTGTGCCTTGCCAGTGTGATGCCTGCATTTTCCTAATGAGTTGGGCATATAGAGAGAGTTCATTGAGTTAGTCCCTGAATGAGTCAGCCCTGGCCAAAGGAAATAAGCATATGACCCCAGAGTCTCCTCCAGAGATCTTTCTAAAATTAAAAAAAAAAAAAAATGGGGCAAGTCACATCTTTGTTTTTTTAACACTTGATTCAACATTGTCTGTGACTCCTTCAATGCCCTCAGGATAAAATGCAAAGCCTCTGAGCATATAAGAAAGGTCCTTTGTGACCTAGAACTACTTCTGCTCTCTTCCTCCTTTTCACATTGTTATCTCTACAAACCTAAATATCATGAGTTTCCAAGACCTCAATCAATGCTGTGCATTCCCCCTAAGATGGACCCTTCCCCTCTCTTCCCTAACCACCTCACTGTCACTTGCATACAGCCTACTTGGCAAGTTTTGTTTTGTTATTTCAAGCTTTTATTGTGAATTGAGTGATTGATAGTTTATATGGGAGAACATCGGTTTTATACTCATTGTTTCATTAAAATGATTAAAACCGCCTCCATGCATAATCATTCAACAGCATTTGCTTCTTATTCCCTATGTTTTTTTTAAATTTCTGTTTTGTTTTGTTTCTTTTTGTGCAGTGTACACCAAAACACTCAGGAATATATAATAATTTCAACAACCAAAGGGCACGTTCAACAAACCTTCCTTCTTGCCATCAATACACAATCTTCTCTTCCCATGAGTCTAGAGACTGTCTCTCCTTGTCCTCATCTCTTGTATCCACTGTTGGTATTGCTGCTTCGCTAAATAGTGTCCCACAGTCCACTCATATTCTTCTCCCTTAATGGTTCTAGGGTCCTCTGTAAGATTATCTACTCCCCCTTTTATGTTTCAAAACTTCAACCTTTACAGTTGTGACAATCACAATTTGTCATAATAACAGTTACTCACTGTGTCTGGATTGACTCGATGGCACTTAACAACAACTATTTAATCATAAGAATCTTAACCCCATCTCCTTTCACCAGAGTTGTCTAGAAAAGATGAAAACTATTCAGTGGGGATTCTACCTTTCCCCGCACACTCAGAAACTAAACTCCCTCTTGAAAACTTGTAAGCCAGTCACTTTGTGACTTTATAGTCCCTCATTTAAGGTAGCCACCTGAGTACAGAGAGGGTAAGATGAAGACTCCTTCCCTCTCTCCTATCACCAAACTTATAACATGAACTCTGAGGATAGGGTTCTGCTTCATTGATCTTTGTAGTCCTAGACAGTGTTCCATAAAAGTGGGAATACATTAGAGTCACATGAAAAGGATTTTGTTTGGTTTTATGAGCTGTTTTTGTTTGTTTGTTTTTTTTTTGGGGGGGAGCATGTCATATTTTAATACCAATGTTTAGGTGCCCAGCTTCTATTCTGATTTAATGGACCTACAGTGAGGTCTGGCATGAATTATTTTTGGATGCTTAACCAAGTGATTTCAATGTTCAGTCAAGGTTGCTCACACCTACTCTGAGGGCAATGATTCTCAGTTTGGGGCATGTATATATAAGAACTACAAACATCTCCCTAGGCCCAATTAACCACAGGTTCTACAATAATTTATCTGGAATGGGGTCAAGGCATCTTTGCATCTGTTTCTTTAAGCAATAGGTGACTCTCACTCATAGCTGGGGTTAAGCATCATTCAAATCAATAGATAGATAAATACAAGAGGGTTAGTAAACTAAACTCCAAAACATTCCAACTGCCCTTAGTTCTTTCCAGGCTTCTAAGTATGAATAAGTGCCAATCATAAACAAATTTAAATATCTTTGCAATTTATACCTTTAATTTAAATGTACCTTCCATTTATGATTCATGCCCTTATAGAAGCTTGATTTCCTCAAAAGTCTCTCCAAGCTATCTCTTCCATCACCACATAAACAAAGCCCCCATTCAATTGCTCAGTCCTTCTCTCCCAATCTTTTTGTTACTCTACTTACGTAGGATCAGCACTGGACTGTGAACCAGAAGTTCAGCAGTTCAAACCCACCAGTTGCTCCTCAGAAACCCTATACGCTATTGGTCACTATGAGTTAGGACTGACTCGATGACACTTAATAACACTCACTTTAAAGATTTTATCTTCCTTCCTTCCTGCCATGTGACACCTATATAGAACAATAGTTTCGTAACGTTGGTTTGACTGTCTTCTGCCTCCTAGTCTCCTATTGCTCAATCTGTGATAAGTGCTCTCCAAACACATTGAATTTCTTCCTCTCTCTTGAGTGCACTAAACTAAATTCCCCAACTCAGAAACATTTCCCTTTTATCTGAAAGGGTTTGCTCACAATTTGCAAACATCCTGTTTTTCCATGTTGCTAAAGTTCCAGCTCAAATATCACCTCCTCAGAGAGAACTCTTCTGTCTTCCCAACTTAGAGTAACTGCCTCAAGTCATCATTCTCTGTCATAATGGTCTCTGTTGGTTTTATCATAGCACTTGTAACTTCTGAAATTACCCTGTCCTTTAACTGGCTTTGTTTTTATGCCTGATTTTCCCTTATACAACCTATAAGCTCTACTAGAAAAACAACCAAAAAAGGTAAGTCATGATTCCAGCTGTACTATCAACACCTAAAACCATACTTGGCCAAAAATACTTACTGAAATAAAAGCAATACATCTATATGCATAAATAAGGAGCCCTGGTGGCACAAATGGTTAAGCACTGGACTGCTAATTGAAAGATTGGAAGTTCAAATTCATCCATCAGCTCCAAGGATAAAGATCTGGCGATTAGCTTTTGTAAAGATTATAATCAAGGAAATCCTCTGAGACAGTTTACTCTGTCACAAGGAGTTGCTATAATTAGAAAAGCAACTGGATGTCACCTAATAGCAGCAACAACATGACTACAGTGGTTATGAGTCAGGCTGCAAACCGCAAGGTCAACAGTTCAAAACTACCAGCTGTTCCGTGGGACAAAGATGAGGCTTTCTGCTCCCGTAAAGATTTACAGCCTCAGAAACCCTGTACAGGGTTGCTATGAGTCGGAACCAACTCCATGGCACAAAAAAACAACATAACCAACAATCAGTGAGTATAGAAGTATTTATATATCCATCAAACTTCCAAAATTGGATGTCTTAGTTTTCTTGGGATGCCATTGGATAAGTCAGTGACTTTAAAGAAAATAAATGTATTGTCTCAGTTCTTAGGACTAGGAGTTCTGAAGGCTAGGTTGGTGTAAGCATGGATATGCTCTTTGTGTCAGATCTAGGATAAGATCCTTTCTTGTCTCTTCCAGCTTCTGATGACCCTTGGAATTTATTCCTATCCTTTTTTTTTTTAAACTGCATCTTCACAAATAATTTCCTCTTGTGTGTTGGTGTATTCTGTATCCTTATTTTATAGGGTACTATTCTAAATTGTACTTCTGAGGAATCTGTACCTAGACCAAAAAGCAGTTGTTCAAACAGAGCATGGGAACACTGAATGTTTTAAAATTGGGAAAGGTGTGCAACAAAGTTGTGTTCTTTCACCACACTTATTCAACCTGTATGCTGAGCAAATAATACGAGAAGCTGGGTTCTATGAAGAAAAACGTGGCATCAGGATTGGAGGAAGACTCATTAACAATCTGCGATATGCCGATGATACAACCTTGATTGTTGAAAGTGAAGAGGACTTGAAACATTTACTTATGAAGATTAAAGAGCACAGCCTTTGATATGGATTGCATCTCAATGTCAAGAAAACAAAAATCCTCACCACTGGACCAATAAACAACATTCTTATCAATGGAGAAAACATTGAAGTTGTCAAGGACTTCATTCTTCTTGGATCAACTATCAACACTCGTGGAAGTAGCAGTCAAGAGATCAGACGACATACTGCATTGGGCAAATCTACTGCACAGGAACTTTTTTAAAGTATTGAAGGGCAGAGATGTCAGCTTGAGGACTAAGGTGCGCCTGACCTAAGCCATGGTATTTTCAATAACCTCATATGGATGTGAAAGCTGGATAGTGAATAAGGAAGATTGTAGAATAATTGATGCCTCTGAGTTGTGGTGTTGGAGGAGAATACTGAAAGTTCCATGGGCTGCCAAAAGAACCAATAGATCTATTTTGGAAAAAGTGCAGTCAGAGTGCTCCTTGGAGGCTAAAATGGCTAAGCTTTGTCTGTCATACTTTGGACATATTGTCCGGAGGGAACAGTCACTGAAGAAGGATGTCATGCTGGGTAGGAGAGAGGGTCAGAGAAAAATAGGAAGACCCTTAACAAGATGGATTGGCCAGGTGGCATCATTGATGAACTCAAGTGTGGCAGCGGTAATGAGGTTGGCCCAGGATCGGACACTGTTTCGTTCTGCTGTGCATGGAGTCACTATGAGTCAGTTCCGACTCGATGGCACCTGACAACAATAACAACAACAACTCATAAGAGGGAGTCCTGGAATGGTGCTGTGGGTTAATGATCCAGTCTGCAAAGCCATTTAAACTGCAAGGTCGGTGGTTCAAGCTTACCACCTGCCCCCAGAAACCATATAAAGGGTCACTATGGGTTGCAATCGAGTTGATGGCAGTTAACAACAACAACTGATAAGGGATTGGATCCCATGGGTGGTATAAATGTTTAATGTATCCAGCTGCTAACTGAAAGGTTGGTGGCTCAAATCCATCCAGAGGTGCATAGAAACAAAGAACTCCACAATCTCTTTCACAAAACTGGCCATTGAAAACCCTATGGTTTCATCTGTTCAGATGTACATGGGATGACCATGATTCAGAATGCTTTTTGTTAGTAGGTGCTGAGCCAAGTTTCAATACTGATTGAACCTATGCACATCAGAACAAAGTACCATAACACACACAATTGTTTTTATGTTTGAGTGCATCTTTGCTTCCACTTTATCAACCCATCACCTTAGAGGTCTTCCTTTTTTTCACTGACCTTTCACGTTTCCAAGACTAATGTCCTTCTTCAGGACTGTTCATGCCTAATAATATGTCCAAAGAAGAAGAGACAAAGTCTTGCCATTCCTATTTCTAAGGAGCATTCTGTCTGTACTTCTTCTAAGACAGATTTATTTGTTCTTCTAGAAGTCCATGGTGCTTCCAATAGTTTTCTCCAACACATAACTCAAATGCATAAATTCTTCCACTGTCTCCTTTAAGCACTGTTTAACTTTCTCATGCATAAGGTAATTGAACACAATAGGGCTTGGGTTCAGGACCACTTTGATACTCAAACTGACACTTGCTTGTTTCTTTAATACTTTAAACAGATCTTTTGCAGCAGATTTGCCTAATGCAATAATTCTTTTGATTATTTGATTGTTGCTTCCAGGAAAGTTGATTGTGGATCCGAACAAAATGAAGTCTTTCAAAAATTTAATCCCTTCTGCATTTATCAAGATGTTATATATTGATGCAGTTGTGAGGATTTTTGTTTTCTTCATGTTGAGGTCCTGTTCATACTGAAGCCTGTGGTCTTTGATCTTCATCAGTATTTCAAGTCTTCTTTGTTTCCAGCAAGTAAGATTGTGTTGTCTGCTTACCACAGGTTGTTAATCCACATGCCATATTCCTCTTCTAAAATCCAGTTTCTAAGATTATTTCCTAAATATACAGATCGAATAAGTGTGGTGAAAGGATATAACCCTAGCACAAACCTTTCCAGATTTTAAAGCAATCAGTGTCCCCTTGTTTTTTTTGAATGACTATTTCTGGTTTATGTACAGGTTTCTCAGGATGACAATGAAGTGTTCTGGAATACTCATTCTTCAAAATGTTATGCATAGTTTGTTCTGATCCACACAATCTAATGCTTTTGCATAGTCAATGAAGCACAAGTAAACTTCTTTCTGGTACTCTCTGCTTTCAGCCAAGATCTGACATTAGCAATGATATACCTTGTTTCAGGTCTTCTTCTGAATCTGGTTTGGATTTCTGGCAGCTCCATGTTGTTGTACTGGTGCAGCAGTTTGGGAAATATCTCCTACCAAATTTTACTTGTATGTGATATTAATGAAATTGTTCATTGATTTCCACATTCCATTGGGTATCCTTTCTTTGGAATGGACACAAATATGGCCAGGTCTTCCAAATTTCTTGGCATAGATGAGAGAGTGTCTCCAGTGCTGCATCAATGTATTGAAATACTTAAAGTTTTGTTCTGTCAATTCTTGGATTCTTATTTTTTGGTAATGCCTTCAGTCTATTTAAAATTATTCCTTCAATATCATTAGTATTTGATTATATGGTACCTCAAGAAATGATTAAACACAGACCAATTATTTTTGGTATAGTGATGCTGTGTATTGCTTTCTGTGTCATTCAGTATTTTGTCCAAAACATTTTCAATATTGCAAGTCAAAGCTTGAATTTGTTCTTCAGTTCTTTCACTAAAGATATGGTCAGTGTGTTCTTCCCTTTTGGGTTTTCCAACTCCAGGTCTTTCCACATTTCATTATAATACTTGACTTTCTTTTCTCAAGTGCCCTTTTAAATTTTCTGCTCAGTTCTTTTGCTTTATTATTTCTTCCAATCCCTTGATTTTCTTTATGTTGAAGTTTCAAAATCTCTTTTAACATCTGTTTTTGTCTTTTCTTTCTTTCCTGTCTTTTAGACGAAGCTTTACTTTCTTCATTTATGATGTTATTGATGTCATAACATAATCTCTCTGGTCTTTGATCATAAGTCACTAATGCATCAAATCAAATCTGTTTTGGAGATGGTCTCCAAATTCCAGTGGCCTGTATTTAAGGGCTTATTTTGGCCCTTGAGAAGTTGTTTAAAAAAAAAAAAAAAAAAAAAAAAGTTCAGCTTCATTCTGAACTTGCATATGAGAAATTGATGGTTGTTCCACAGTCTTCCTCTGGTCTTGTTTTATCTGATAGCATTCAGCTTCTCCACTGTCTTTCCCCACAGATACAATCAATTTGATTTCTGTGCATTTTATCTCATGAGGTCCACGTGTAAAGTTGTGATTTATGTTGTTGGAAAAAAAAAGTTATTTGCAATTAAAAAGTTATTACTCTTGTGAAATTCTATCATGTGATCTCTAGTATTGTTTCAATAACCAAGGCCATATTTTCCAGTTACTGGTTATTACTTTGTTTCATTTTTGCATTCCAATATCCAGTCATTATCAATGCATCTTGATTGCATGTTTGATCAATTTCAGACTGAAGAAGTCGGTAGGATTCTTCAGTTTCATCATTAATGCTCTCAGTGGTTGGTGCACAAATTTGTATAGTGTCACTAAGTGGTCTTCCTTGAAGCTATTTGAATATCATTCTTCACAGGTAGCATGTGATAATGAATATAGGGCCATTCCCCTTCATTACTATGTCATTCCTGACATAGTAAACCGTATGATTTTTCTGATTTAAAATGTCCTATATTAGTCCATTTAACTCACTAATGTGTAGGATATCGGTCTTTATGTGTTTCGTTTCATTTTTTATGACTTCTGAATATTCAAATTCATACTGAACATTTCATGTTCTAGCTATTAATGGATGTTTGCAACTTTTTCTTCCCATTTTTAGTTGCACCATATCAGCAAATGAAGGTCTCAAAATAATTGCTCCATTCACAATGTTAAGGTCAACTCTAATTTGAGGCGGGAGCTCTTTCCCAGTCATACTGTGAATGCTTTATATCCTGAGGGGCTCATATTCTGGTACTATATCTGTAAAAGTTTCTCTGTTATTCATTCATTTTTTAATGACTAAATCTTCTGTCACCACACATATGTCAGTTGTCATACTGTGGTGGCTTGTGAGTTGCTGTGATTCTGGAAGCTATGCCACAGGCATTTTAAATACAATCAGGGTCACCCATGGTGGACAGGTTTCAGATGAGCTTTCAGACAAAGACAGACTAGGAAGAAAGAGTGATGGACTACTTCTGAATATGTAGTCTTAAAAAACCTCATGAATATCAGAGAAACACTGTCAAATGTATTGCTGGAAAATGAGCCCCTGAGGTTAGAAGACACTCAAAATGCAACTGGGGAAGAGCTGTCTGCTCAAAGTAGAGCAGACCGTAATGGCATGAATGTAGGAAAGCCCATTGGAGCAAAGGCCATGGGACCTTCGTTTGCTGATAGAGCACAGCTCAACATGAAGAGAAACAGCTGTAAATATCCATTAATAATCAGAACATGGAATGTACAAAGTATGAATCTAGGAAAATTAGAAATTGTCAAAAATTAAATGGAACACATAAACATCAATATCTTAGACATTAGTGAGCTGAAATGGACTGGAATTGGCCATTTTGAATCTGACAACCACACGGTTTACTGTGCCAGGAATGACAAATTGAAGAGGAATGGTGTTGTTCATCATCAAAAAGAACATATCCAGATCAATCATGAGGTACAATACTGTATGTGATAGGATAATATCCATACAGCTACAGGGAAGACCAGTTAATACCACTATTATTCATATTTACATACTAACCACTAAAGTTAGTGAGGATGAAATAGAAAAATTCTACTTCTTCAATCTGAAATTGATCAAATGTGCAATCTAGATGTATTGATCATTACTGGTGGTTGGAATGCAAAGATTGGGAAAAAAGAGGAAGAATCTGTAGTTGGAAAATATGGGCTTGGAGGTAGAAATGATGCTGGAG
>NW_006408607.1:1561048-1566289 GCF_000296735.1 Chrysochloris asiatica | reverse complement strand
GTTTACCTGTGCTTTATTGACTATGCAAAGGCTTTCAATTGTGTGGATCATGACAATCTATGGACAACAATGCAAAGTATGAGTATTCCTGAACACTTAATTGTGCGCATGAGGAATCTGTAAATGGACCAAGAGGCAGTTGTTCTAATAGAACATGGGAACACTGAATGGTTTAAAATTAAGAAAGGTGTGAGACAGGGTTATATTCTTTCACCATACTTATTCAAGCTGTATGTTGAGCCAATAATCCAAGAAGCTGTGTTATATGAAGAAAAACTTGGCATCAGAATTGGAGGAAGTGTCATATAACATCTGTGATATGCAGATGATACAACCTTGCTTGCTGAAAATGAAAAGGATTTAAAATAGTTACTGATGAAGATCAAAAGCCATGGCCTTCGGTATTGATTGCATCTCAATGTAAAGAAAAAAACAAAAATCCTCAGTACTGGACCAATAAACAACATTATTATCAATGGAGAAAACATTGAAGTTGTCAAGAACTTCATTTTCCTTGGATCAACCATCAATACTCATTGAAGCAGCAGTCAAGAAATCCAATGATGTATTGCATTGGGCAAATCTGCTGCACAGGAACTTTTTAAAGTATTGAAGAGCAAACATGTCAGCTTGAGGACTAAGGTGTGCCTGATCCAAGCAGTGGTATTTTCAATAACCTCATATGCATGTGAAAGCTGGACCGTGAATAAGGAAGACCTTAGATGAATTGATGCATTTGAGTTATGGTGTTGGAGAAGAATATTGAGTATCATGGGCTTCTAAAAGAATCAAGAGATCTGTGTTGGCAGCCATAGTGCTCCTTGGAGGCCAGGGTGGTCAAACTTCTTCACTCATATTTCAGACATATTGTCAGGAGGGACCAGTCACTGGAGAAGGATATGAAGTTTGGTAAGGTGGAGGATCAGAGAAAAAGAGGAAGACCACCAGCAAGATGAATTGGCAAAATGGCAGCATCAATGGGCCTAAGTTTGGAAATAATTGTGAGGTTTGCCCAGTATTGGGCAGTGTTTCTTTCCATTGTGCCACTATGAGTTGTGGTCACTATGAGTCGGTACCGAATCTATGGTACCTAACAACAACTCTTCAAAAGTGCATGGATTTTCCTTCTTTTCCAGCAACAAACAAGCCACCACAGTATGACAAACTGACAATTGATTGGTGAATGAGTTAGAATACACAATTGGTTTGAGCAATCAAATGAGATTAGGTTTAAGTTCTACTCTACTCCTTAATTTAACTGATAATAAAAGAAAACCATAATTCTAAAGAAGGTCACATTAATAGGTAAAGAAGTTAGGATTTCCACGTAACATTTGGGAAAATAGAGTTCAATTCATAGCAGTAGAGCATGATCCAGATTTTTTTTTAATTATAAAAAAATACCTCTTACTAGATAAAATGATCAACTGTAAATTATTATCCACAACAAGTCCTGGACAATAATTCCAACAATCATTCAAATTATTTAATATGAACCTACATAGACCAAAAGGCACTCATTCAAACAGAACAAGGGAATACTACATTTTTTTGAAATAAAAAAAAGTTTATGTCATTGTTGTAATGTTTCACCAGACATATTCAATCTATTTGTTGAGCAAATCACCTGAGAAGGTGGGCTTTATAAAGAAGAACAGAGTAGCATGATTGGAGGAAGACACTTTAAAAACCTACAGTATGCAGATGACATAATCTTGCTTGCTGAAAGTGAAGAGAACTTCAAACATTTACTGATGACAACCAGAGACTACAGTCCTAAGGATAGCTTGCACCTCAATGTAAAGAATACAGAAACCTCACAATTGACAACTAGGCAACATAGTGATAAAGAGAAAAATGAGTGAAGTTGTCAAGGATTTCATTTTACTTGGATCCACAATCAACACTCCTGGAAAGCACAGTCAAGAAATCAAAGAGGTGTCACATTGCAAATCTACTGTAAAAGACCTCTTTTAAGTATTCTTGAGGACTAGAGTGTAACTGACCCAAGTCATGGTACTTTCAATCTTCGTAGGCATGTGAAAAGTGGACAATGAATAAAGATGACCAAAAAAGAAGATTGATCCATTTGAATTATGATGTTGGGGAAGAGTATTGAATGTATTATGGATTGCCAATAGAATGAACAAATCTGTCTTGAAATAAATACAACAAGAGTGTTCCATAGAAACAAGAATAGTAAGACTTTATCTTATTCACTTTGGAGTAAAGAGGGACTTGTCTCTAAAGTAGAAGGTCAGTGATAAAAAGAAAGGCCTTCAATAAGATGATGGATTATCACAAGAGCTTCAATGGGTGGAAATATAACAACTATTGTAAGGATGCTTTACAACCAGGCTTTGTTTCATTCTGTTGTGTATGAGATGAGTACGGGTCAGAAGCAACCTGATATCACCTAGCAACAATAACTAGACTGACAACTACTCAAAATGTATATTATGCATTCAAGGCAGCATGATACGATGAAAAGAGTTCACTTCGTGTCATATACTCCTTGCTTAGAGTACGTCATCTCCTACTAGCTATATCATCTAGGGAAGCTTTACCTAAACAATGACCATTAACCTGAGTGTCTGCAAAGAGTTTGTTAAAAGAATTGTTAAAAGTCCAAATATTTGGGCCCTATCTGCAGACCTACTGAACCAGTCTCTGGAAGTGGATCTCAGGAAGTTGCTTTACCAAGCTCTTCTTATGATTCTCTTGCATAGCAAACTTTGAGAAGTACTGATCTAGGTCAAATCACAAAATCCTGATCCCAGTAATTTCCTTCATGTTTTAAAATTGTTTGAAAATTAAGTATTAATAATGTATACCAAAATATTTAACATATAGGAAGTATTTAAGATATACCAGTTTCCTTGCATTTACCAGTATTGTAAAAGAAAACAACTTAGCCCTAATTACTTTGATTTGGACAGAATTCTTACAATCTGGTTTTCCTGAATGGGCACCCTTGACAGAAGAAGAGAGAAGTCTGGAAAGCTTGAAAGCTAGCTAGCTGTCTATTCACAAGGAAAGAAACAGAAGAGCTATATATATACATATAAAGATGTCCATCTGGGGTCATTTAAGACAGGGACAAACAGTTCTTCATACTTTAGTAGTTCCCTATATTATAACAAAGTTCAATAATTGATGCCCATAATGATGATCTTGCATTATTAAGTAAATGCAAAATTCTTCTCTGGAGTCTCTGCTCAAGTGTGTTCAACTTCTATTTTTAAAATATTTCCATTTAAGTATTTAATTTTTTTTTGGACAGATTGGTTATTTGGGATATTTACTTGGATAAAATCATCTTAATCTTTGAAGCATCCAGAGGAATGATACATTAGCATGTATTTGTTAACTCATTACCCTTACTGAATAAGACATTATTTAACAGAAAGTGCTGGGTCTTGATGAAAACCCCCACAGCACCTAGTTCAAGTCCCTCCATACAGTAGGTTTCCATAAAATCAGTGGCGAAAAACCTAATTGACTTTAGTAACCCACTCTTCCACTTCAAAGAGGTTGGGTCACTGCTGCAATCACTGCCCTCTTGGATACCCTTTAAGCTTGTGCACTTGCCAGATAAGCTAAAGGAATAACAATTCTCAAAGTCACTGGCATTTGTTGAAAGCCAAAGAAATTAGTGAGCTCTGACATTTATAGGTCTTAAACATTAAATAAGTTAAAAGTAGTTCGAGCAAGGTTCAAGTCTTAAATGTAATGTTATAAGAGTTGTTGTTAATTCTCCAATTATTACTCCATTTATTATTTCAGTAGTCAGATTTACAGTTTCAGTTCAGCTCCAACTTGATTATGGTCTCTCACCT
The DNA here is from genome assembly GCF_000296735.1 of Chrysochloris asiatica. Classification (NCBI taxonomy): domain Eukaryota; kingdom Metazoa; phylum Chordata; class Mammalia; order Afrosoricida; family Chrysochloridae; genus Chrysochloris; species Chrysochloris asiatica. Next base: position 1,562,450 of record NW_006408607.1, on the reverse strand, counting down.
TCCAAACTTTTCAGTTTCTCAGTGGTCTAAATGGTGTCTGGTGGGGCATTCATGAATAGTTCTCAGTGTTTAGTATTTCCTATGTGTTGGTGTGGAGTTGTAGGACAAAAACTGGATTATTATCAACAAGGTCAGTGGTTCAAAACCACCAGCAACTCTTGGAAATCCTATATAGGGTCTCTATGAGTCAGAATTGACTCAACAGCAAACAACAACTACAACAACAACACGATATGTCCAGATGTGCTTTAGTCACTTAATTCTTCATTTAATTTTTGCAATAACACTATGATACTAAGTTATTCCCCAAAGCTATATACCAAGTAGCACAGCCAGGATTTATACTAAGTGTCTGTATGGTTAACTATTTGTGAACTATCTTCCAAAGAAATAAGATAAATTTCAATTGAGGAAAAGACAGTAAACTCTTGTTGATTATATGGACAGAAGTCATAAGACTCTGATTCAAAGACAGCTAGAAATCAAGAAAACCTTTCTGTCCTACTGAAACTCACTCCTTCATTCTCTGCTTCATCTTTCACCTCAATCACATTCTGAGAATGGGTGAGACAATCTGGCAAATCATGAATAGCAATGGCTTAAAAAGCTCCTTGACATTTCTACTGCATTTAGGGTTTCAAAATCAGATAGAGTGGTTGGATAACAATAGCTCTAGGAAAAGATTATATTGCAAATGAGGTCAAAACTATTAGTCACAAATAATAATGTATCTCTGAAGCACCTCATAACGTGAAAGAACCCAGAAATCATTATGATGAGTGAAATAAGTCAATCATAAAGGGTCAAATAATATATGAGACCAATATTGTGAGAACTCAAGAAAATGGTTACACACCAAAAGAAACAATCTCCTGGTTTGATATTGTAGGATTAGCACTAGACTTCAAAGCACAAGGTCAGCTGTTCAAACCCAACAGCTGCTTCTCAGAAATCCTATACAGAGTCTATATGAGTCGAGTCTGCACTGTCTCAACAGCACTTAACAACAGCAACAGCAGGGGTGAGTGGGAAGGGAGACGGTAGACACATGCTGATTCAGGCAATGGGAAGGGTAATAGACAAGAAGAGGGCAGGCAATATGCACAAAGAAGGAGGTTGGCGAGACACTGATAAAGATTTAAAGACATAGTGAGGTATGTGAGGGCTAAAGAGGATAGAGATAAATAATGATACTTATATAAACAATGTTGAAAAAAAATGTACTGTACTGTGTACACATACATGGAGATGCATTTATATATTTCATAAGATGACATCAAGAATATCATACATGAAGAAAGTAAAAGGCCGTTAAGAAATCAAGAAAGAAGATGAACAAAATGAATGTCAAAAGAGGCTCTGAAACTTGCTCTTAATCATAGAAACTCTAAAACAAATTGAA
>NW_006408607.1:1554007-1557573 GCF_000296735.1 Chrysochloris asiatica | reverse complement strand
TATTTGTGCTCATTCCAAATCAAGTGACCCAAGGGAATGTGGAAATCATCAGATAATATCATTAATATCACATATAAGTAAAATTTTGCTAAAGATAATTAAAAATAGCTGCAGCAATACATTGACAGAGAGCTATCAGAAGTTCTGGCCAGATTCAAAAGAGGCCGTGGAACATGTGATAACATTGTTTAAATCAGATGTTTTGGCGGAATGCAGAGACTACCAGAAAGATGTTTACCTATGCTTTATTGACTATGCAAAAGCTTTTAGTCATGTGGATCATGACAAGGTCGTTGCAGAGAATGAGTATTCTAGATACTTAGCTGTGACCATGAGAAACCTGTACATAGACCAAAAGGCAGTTGTTCAAACAGAACAAAAAACAGTGAAAGGTATAAAATTAGGAAACATGTGTTCCAGCCTGGTATTCTTTCATCATACTTATCCAGTCTCTATGCTAAACAAATCATTCTAGAAATTAGGTTATGTGAAGAAGAACATGGTATCAGAATTGGAGTAAGACTCTTTGACACTGTACAATATGCAGATGATACAATCTTGTGTGCTGAAAGTGAAGAGGACTTTAAATACTTACTGATGAAGATCAAAGACCACAATGAATGCCTCTTAATGAAAAGAAAAGAAAAATCCTGACCTCTGGACCAATAAATAGCATCAAAATGAATGAAGAAAATATTGAAGTTGTCCAAGACCTCATTTTGCTTTGATCAGCAAAATTGAAGCAGCCATCAAGAAATCAAATTAGGCAAATGTGCTGCACAAAACCTCTTTACAGAGTTCAAGAACCAAGATGCCATTTTGAGGACTAAGGTGCACCTGACCCAAGCCATGGTATTTTCAATAACCTTATATGTATGTGAAATTTTGATGATGACTAAAGACCATAGAAGAATTGATGCATTTAAGTTATGGTGTTGGAGGAGAATATTAAAAATACCATGGGCTTCCAAATGATCAAACAGATCTGTGTTGGAAGAAGAAGAGCCAGAATGCTCCTTAGAAGCCAGGATACACAGACTTCATTTTTCATACTTTGGACATATTATTGTGAGGGACCAGTCCCTGGTGAAGGAAGGACATCATGCTTTGTAAAGTGGAGAGTCAGTGAAAAAAAGAAGACCCCAAGGAATGGCAACAGCAATGGGTTCATGTGTAGTATCAATTGTGAGCTTGGCACAGGACTAGACAGTATTTCATTCTGTGGCACATAAGGTTGCTGTCAGTTGGTTCTGACTCAATGACGTGTAATAACAACAACAGCATATCCCACAAATGTCTAAGAGTTTGAAAGAGGATATTTGTGCATGGATAATCACAGGGAGGAAGTGGTCGACTGTTGTTGCTTTTAGAGGAATGCAGTGATTGAGATGAAACAAAGCGTATGATTTGTTGAATATACAATTGATGCTCTTGAGAGAGTATGATGAGTCAGTACCAACTTGATGGCACCTAACAACAACAACAACAACCTTTAGGTTAGCAGCGGAGCACTTGACCACCGTCCTACCAGGGCTCAACTAAACAAATGCCTATTACCTTCCTGAATGAATTTTTAAATAGTGTTTCCCTTCAGGTATTTTTGTATGGAATAAATTATTAGCTATAGATGTAATATATTAGGGGACTTAAAAAGAATCCATTATCTTTCAATCCAATTTTTCTAGGAAATTTTCAAATCCCCTCAGGTACGTATATACTTCATGTAAAGTCAATGGTTTCAAAAGAAATGCCTTAAAGAAAGTATTAATTATTGATACCAATGGAGATCATGATGGCAGATGGTGGTAGTGGTGTGTTGTGTGTTGTCAAGTCGGTTCCAACTCACAGAGACCCTGTATTGGGTTTCCAAGGATGTAAACTTTATGTGAGCAGAAAGTCTCATCATACTCCCTCAGAGCAGCTGGTGAACTCAAGGGTTGTTGCTGTTGTTGTTAAGTGTTGTTGCATCAGTTCTGAATCATAGAGATCTTGTATAGTGTTTCCAAGGAACAGACGGTGAATCTGAACCACCAATCTTTCAGTTAGAAGTCTGGTGAGTAGCCTACAGAACAACACCAGGACAGATGAGTAAAATCAACCAATACTGTCAGTGTCTCTAAGTAATTAAGAGTTTTGTTATCTTTAATTTTGAATTGAGTTAAGGTTAACAGACAAGATCATCCATTGTATATTCAACAAATCATACTCCTTGTTTAAAGATCAATGAAGAATATCCAGCAGCTCTGTAGGATAAAAACTTGGATTATCTGCTACTGTAAAGATTATACTGTGGAGGAGTACATGAGATCACTGTGAGTGAGAATTCATTCCATGGTGCATATTGAAAAAAGTTAACATAAACTGTCAAACAATTGAAAAAAGTTAACATAAACTGTCAAACAATCTTGAACTACAAACAAAATAATTCCTCTGATGAGAACATCAAATTCATCCCTGAAAGAAGCCATTTTATCTGGGCAGGTCTTGAACCTGGATGCTTGAAGCAAGAGTAGATAGGGGCAGTCTCTTTCACCTCTTCTGGAGGGGACACAGGGCTAAGTTGGCATGGGTGAATGAGAAAACTCTTTGGACTTTTCATTGAATACAAAATAAATGTCACTGTTGTTGGAAATGACCTTTCTTCTCTTCTCATCTTTGTATATAAAGTTGCTGTGTGAGAAAATCCATGCCAATGAATTTCATTTCTAAAGGTACAACAGAATCATTCCATACATATTTTCAAGATAGATGGACTAAAGAGTGTAAGAATCAGTGATGAGAGTCAATTTTTTCACTGATCTTAAAAGAACCAACAGTGCGAGATTTTCTCAAGAGTAATTTAGTGGGGATTTTAGATTCCCATCAGATGAGTATTTGGTTCTAGACACGCAGTGCATTTCTTAGGAAGAGGTTTGTTAGGAATCATGTGGCTTTCATTAGCCAAAGAAAATTGATAGTATGTACCCTTCTTTGAAGATTATTCTTGGTCCTGTCCAAAGTGAGCTCAAATTGCTTCCCTTGAAACTTTAGAAATGGACATATTCATGAAGGTGTTAATGCAAAACAATAGTGTATAAGCTGCTGTAGACTTCAATCTCCATTGCCACTCTTGAGTGGATTCCGACTCATAACACATGGTTCTTAAATGGCCAGCATTGGTAACATGTAACTCAAGCTTGCCAAGCTGAGAATTGCTGCAAAGGTGTTGCATACTTTCACGAGGAATAATGCAACACCAAAAGTAATCAGGCTTTTAAACAATCTGAGCTGTCTGGTAAATGTATGATCATTATTAGAGCAAATCACTTTGTACCTATGAACAAATGAAGTTTATAGTTCAGTATAATTCAATGACTGAATTTCATCACTAGCCCTCCAAAATAGTACAATTTGTTATAGTTCAACAGGCAAGTTCAATGTAAAGATCTAACCAAGATCTAATTAAGCTGGTGTGGTGCTATAGGAAAAGTGTTGAACCTCAAAGGCAGTTTGAACTGCAAGGTTAGTGGTTCAAGCCCACTAGCTACTCCTCAGAAACTCTAAACAGGATTGCTGTGAGTATGAAC
>NW_006408607.1:1550858-1553427 GCF_000296735.1 Chrysochloris asiatica | reverse complement strand
AATCTCAAGGACAGCAGTTTGAAACTTCCAGTGGTTCTGCAAGAGAAAGAAGAGGCTTTCTGCTCCTGTAAAGATTTACTGTCTGAGAAATCCCATGCAGGGTTGCTGTGCTTGAGAACTAACTCTACAACACATTACCACCACCACTATGGATTTATTTATGATGACTAGATTGAAAGGTTGCAGGTGTGGGCTGTGAAGAACAAGCTATGTCATACAGCATACACTGTTTTTGAGAAGAATTTAAATGCAGTATATTGATATACAAATAATTGTTATGCTAATTTCACAGCCTCCTGATCTATTCATTAACACAGATACAAAGAATCAGCATGATGTGGTAGAAATGCATTAAAAGGGTAATTAGGAGTCCTGAGCTCTGATTCCAGCTCCACCACTCATTAGCAGTGTCACCTTGGCCAAGTCACTTAACCCCTATGAGTCTGTTTTCTCTCCTGTAAAATGAAAAGATTGAACTGGATTATAAAAGATGTCCCTTTCAGCCTTAACATTTTATGATTCTGTGGTCTTAGAGAACAACCAAGTGGCAGCCACAATCTTTTGTTTTGTTTTAATTCTTCTTTATACCTTTTCTCGACTTTTTTCTTTTACTTTTTATTGTGAATTTAATGAAGGTCCACAAAGAAGATCATCATTTTCCCATTCAACAAATTATATACTTCATTTCATTTCAAAATTGCAATCCCTCCATGTACCAGAAGTTAACAGTATTTATCTCGGTTCCCTTTAACTCTTGCACTCATCCCTGTGTCTTCTAATACCTTCATCTCTGCTGTGCCAAGCTCTCGCTTGCTGTTCTCTTTTGAATTCATTTTACGCAGAATTCTCAACTGATGAAAATGTCTTTAAATGAAGAACTGCTAACTGAAAACTTGGAGATTTGAGTCCAGCCTGAAGTAAGTGTCTAGGAAGACCTTTGTCTGGTGGTTTACTGCTGAAAAATCAACCATAACATACCTCATGACACACAATTCTATTCTGACACACAAGGGAGCACCAGGAGTTGAAATGGACTAGATGGCTACTGATTATCACAGGACATCATTTAGGTAAACACTGTCCCCTGAGTCTGAGATGTCCTTCCCACCCATTTAATGTTCCTGTATTATACTGGTTACCACTTCTAATCCTTCAGAAGCACCTTTCCTCAGGGAAGCCTTCTTTGATTTCTCTAGTAAAATTTTCCTATCATAATTGTACATAATACTGTTCCCCGTAACATTTATCACAGTTCAAATTTTAAATGCTTTGTTATATAATTAGTGTCCATCACTCTCACTAGATTATTAGCTCAATGAGGGTGGAGAAAGCATCTGAATGTTTCACCAATACCTAATTAATGTGGCCAAACAATTGTTGTTGTTAGGTGCCATCGAGTTTGTACCTACTCATAGCGACAACATTAGGCAATGCACAGCAGAACAAAACACTGCCCTATCCTGGGCCAACCTTACTACCATTGCCACTCTTGAGTCCATCGATGCTGCCACTTGGCTAATCCATTTCATTAGGGGGTCTTCCTCTTTTTCTCTGACTCTCCAGACCTTAGTAAACATGATATCCTTCTCCAGTGACTGATTGCTCCAGACAACATGTCCAAAGTATGAGAGACAAAGCCTGGCCATCCTGGCCTCAAAGGAGCTCTCTGCCATGTTTTTCAGAAAGATGTTTACCTGTGCTTTACTGACTACACAAAGGCTTTTGATTGTGTGGATCATGACAAGCTTTGGACAACATTGCGAAGTATGAGTATTCTGGAACCCTTAATTGTGCTCATGAGGAATCTGTACGTGGACCAAGAGGCAGTTATTCGAACAGAACACGGGAACACTGAATGGTTTAAAATTAAGAAAGGTGTGTGACAAGGTTGTATTCTTTCACCATACTTATTCAACCTTTATGCTGAGTGAATAATCCAAGAAGCTGGCCAAACAATAGTGGTGGAATAAACTAACTAGTGAATGAATACATGAGATGCAGTATCAGAGATACTGACAAATGGCTGTAACTAAAAGGAGGACAGAGATGGACACAGATCAGCCTGACTCTTTATTGTATGAATATGAAAGAAATAAAAGAGCCATTTAAACAATTTTACTTCACATTTTTTTTTAAATAAGGGCTTATTTCCAAATTTTTGCAAAATATATTTTGTTTTACTCATGTCTGTGGGTTAATGTGCTGGACTACAAGGTCGATTTTAACACCAAGGTTGATGGCTCAAGCTCACCAGCTGCTCCTTGGAAACCCTATACAGGATCGCTATGAGTCAGAACCGACTTGAAAGAGGCTTACCAATCACAACAACACACCATAACCAAAGTGATACAAATTTTAGAAAAGATTTTATGTATTAATCATATGATGACATTTGGGGGAAGAGGGAAGTTGTATGACTCATTCCAACATCGATTTAAACCTATATAGTTCCAACATGGAGTCCTGGTGTTGTGCTTTGGGTTAATGCACTAAACTGCAAAGTCAGTTTGAACCACAAGTTTAGTAGTTCAAACTTGCCAGCCACTAATTGGAAACCCTGCTATGGGTC
>NW_006408607.1:1548627-1549623 GCF_000296735.1 Chrysochloris asiatica | reverse complement strand
CTATCTGCAAGTCTGGACGTTCTTGTTCGTCTCCCCTCACTTTATATCAGCTGGATGCTTCACTCTCAGCTCTAGCCCTCCATGGCTATGTCCTTATCCATGAGCTCAGGGATCTCCAAGTCTCACCACACTTTGGACTAACCAGCCCTTCCTCATCTCCCTCTTAATAGTACCGCTATCTTATTAAAATATGTGTAAAATTTCAGTCTTGAAGTTTTTCTAACATCATTCCTTCCATTTTTTGTTAACATCTGAAAAGGTGTGCACATACAAACTACACACACATGTATGCATGCATGCATACATATGTCTTATCTTATCAAACTGTTTTACTGCCAGATCATTCTTTTCATTTTTAGCTCATATTTCTCTTGGTTTTCAAGCATGTTATATTCTTAAGCAGTTTTCCCTAGTCATTTTCTCTGGTTTTACACCTTTCCATTGGTAATGAATTTTGAGCCAGTAGCACAGAGAATTCACATTTTCAAAAGTTCACAGTATGAATATATTGTATGCTATTAACTCTGGACTCAAATCAGATGTAACTAAGCACAGATGCCCCCTAACATCTTTGTCTAACAGCCCATTCTTTTTTCCAGAGAAGAAGAGAAATTGTGATATGTAGTAAATCCTGGCATTAAAACAATATCTCATATGTTTCTTTTTGTGATTATTCAGGACTTGAAGGATGACATGTAATAACAAATAGTCAGATTTTGAAGGTGACAGGTTAGAATTTCAAGGAAGAGAAATTGCATATCAAATAGCAATATTACTATCATAAGTGTGACTAGGTATGTTGGGACAAATGGCTTTCTTTCGGTGCTTTTATATGTGAGCCATAAGCTATAGATCCCAAAACTATTTCTGTCCATTTTCACACAGAATAGCAATTTTATACAGTATCATTGGGGAGCATACAATTTACACAAATATCATGGACGAGTAGTGTTTCATTTATGTTGTTGTTGTCAGGTGCCATCGAGTCGGAACAGA
>NW_006408607.1:1544848-1546617 GCF_000296735.1 Chrysochloris asiatica | reverse complement strand
AAAGTTCTCTGTCAATGTATGATTGTAGCCGTTTCTGTATTACCTTTAGCAAAAGTTTCATTTATAATTATTACAAATTCTCCAAAACTCAAGATACTGCTACCATGAATTTTTTTATGCCTCTTCTACAGGAAGTAGTATTCCAAATCTCCTCTCTCTTCAACTTTAAGGACTGGTGACTTGTGAACTCCTAAGAAAGTAGAAATTGAACTGCAGTCATGCCAGAAAGAGTGGTTTTCTTCTCTTTCTGGCTTTGACTCAAGTGTTGTAATTTAATGCACCACTAAGGCTTTGATAAGACATGATTATAACTCAGGCTGCTAAGCTCAATGTCAACTGTTCGAAACTATCAGTCAAAGTTTTCTGGGAGAAAGATGAGGCTTTCTGCTCCAGTAAGGATTACAACCTCAGAAACCCTATACAGGGTCATTACAAGTTGGAACCGAGTAGGCACACAACCACCACCAACCTTTGATCCTTCAATAAACACTACCTGTTTTTTTTTTCAGATACTTGAGTTTATGACAAAATTATTATACAAACCCTATGAGAAGACATCAACTTACCTTTCCTGAAGAATAAACCACACTGAAATTTGTTGTTGTTGTTGTTGTTGTTGTTAAATGCCATCAAGTCAATTCTGACCCATAGCAACCCTGTATAGGATTTCTGAGGAGTGGGTGGTGAGCATGAACCACCAACCTTGCAGTTTAAACTGACTTTTCAGTCCAGCTCATTAACCCAAAGTACCATGCATTAAAATAGAGAATCATAACAGAATAATCTCTTTAGGAACTCTGAAGTCATTTGGTTGTTCTGATGTGTATCTGTTTGGGGATCTCTGTATTCTTCATGGACTTGTGTTGGAGCTGGGTGATTTAGAGTGACCTCACCTGTGTCGTGTTTGGCATATGGCTTGTCTAGGGCAAGGGTTGGAAAACTATAGGCCTCCAGTCAAGTATTCCCTGTTCCCTGTTTTAGAACAAAAAAGATTTATTGGAACAGTCACACTCATTTGTTTGTTAACTATAACGACTTTTGTGCTATATCTGCAGAGTTGAGTAGTTGTACAAGAGACTATATGGTTTGTAAAGTTTAAAATACTTGTCATTTGCAGGGGATAAAAAACAAAACACCAATTTCTCATCTAAGGACCCCTAAGCAGGACAATTTGTCTCTGTTCCACATAAGCTAAGGAGAGCGCAAGCTACAGTGTACCTTTGTTTATATCACAGTAACATGACATGTTAATTGTAGACTCCCCATTTATTGTCCTACTTACCAAGGTACGTCACAGGGTTAACCTCAAGTTCATGGAATAAAGAAATAGTCTCCAAGTCTTAATAGGAAATTGATGTTAAATGCCCCCAAATCGGTTCCTACTCATAGTGATCTTGTATAGAGTTTCAGAGGTGTGACTGGTGAGTTTGAATTGCTAACATTGCGGTTCAAACTGACTTTGTGGTCAAGAGCTTATACTTTACTGAAGGGGAAAATCACGTTTTCAATTGAACCACTAACCACAAAATCAGCAGTTCAAATCTACCAGCTGCTCTATAGGAGAAAAATGAGAATTTCTGCCCTTGTAATGATTTACACACTCATAAACCCCCTAAGGACTCCTGGTGTGGATCATCACTACACTAAGAACCACAAAGTTAGCAGTTCAAACCCGCCATCTGCTCCCTAGAAATCTTATACAGGGTCATTATGAATTGAAACTGACTCAACAGCACTTAACAAAAAGAACAACGGATCTCATACAGGGT
>NW_006408607.1:1530245-1540192 GCF_000296735.1 Chrysochloris asiatica | reverse complement strand
GGCACTATATCTGACAGTGTTTCTGTGCTATTCATAAGGTTTTCAGTGACTAAAGATTCAGAAGTAGTTCACCACATGTTTTTCCTAATGTGTCTTTGTCTGGAAGCTCATCAGAAACCTGGCCACCATGGGTGACCCTGCTGGTATTTAAAATACAGGTGGCATAGCTTCAGAATCACAGCAACTCACAAGCCCCCACAGTAAGACAAACTGACAGATGAGTGGTGGTTATGGGAGTAGAAAGTGTCATTTTTTAACTGGGACATGACTGGGGATTTAAACCACTGGCCTTTTGGAACCCAATACCTGCCTTATAGTATCACTAAGGGTCTTTCTATTGATCTTATAAGCCAAAAAAGCAAAATCACAAACCAATTCCATTTAGATGGATCTGACTCATAGCAACCCTGCATGGGGTTTCCCAGGCTGAAATTCTTAATGAAACCACAAAGGCCTCTCTGTCTCTGCAGTTAAGTAGCAGTAATGGCTACATGAGTCTACCAATAAGTTGACTTTTTTTAAATATCAGTTGTTGTTGTTATTAGGTGACTTGAGTTGGTTCTGACTGATAGTGACCCTATGCACAACAGAATGAAACACTGCCTAGTCTTGGTCCAACCTCACAATCATTCCTACGCTTGACCCCATTGATGCTGCCACTCTGTCAATACATCTCACTGGGAGTTTTCCTCTTTTTCTCTGACCCTCCATTTTACCAAACATGATATCCTTCTCCAGCGCCCTTCTGACAATATATTGTCCCTTCTGACAATATATCCAAAGTATCAGAAATGAAGTCTGGCTTTTGTGGCCTCCAAGGTGCAATCTGGCTGTACATCTTCCAACACAAATCTGTTTGTTCTTTTGGTAGTACATGGCACTTTCAATATTCTCCTGCAACACCATAACTCAAAAGCATCAATTCTTCTACAGCCTCCCTTATTCACTATCCAGCTTTCCCATCCATATGAGGTTATTGAAAATACCATGGCTTAGGCCAGGCACACCTTAGTCCTCAAGCTGACATCTTTGCTCTTCAACACTTTAAAAGGTTCTTGTGCAGCAGATTTGTCTATTGCTATTCATTGATTTCGATTGTGTGGATCATGACAAGCTATGGACAACATTGCAAAGTATGAGTATTGTGGAACACTTAATTATTCTCATAAGGAATCTGTACATGGACCAAGAGTCAGTTATTTGAAAAGAACATGGGAACACTGACTGATTTAAAATTAAGAAAGGTGTGAGACAGGGTTGTATTCTTTCACCATACTTATTCAACTTGTATGCTGAGTAAATAATCTGAACAGCTGAGTTCTATGAAGAAAAACGTGGCATCAGGATTGGAGGAAGACTCATTAATAACATGTGATATGCAGATGATACAACCCTGCTTCCTGAAAGTGAAGAGGATTTTAAATATTTACTGATGAAGATCAAAGACCGCATCCTTCAGTATGGATTATACTTCAATGTAAAGAAAACAAAAATATTCATCAGTGGACCAATAAACAACATTCTTATCAATGGAGGAAAGATCGAAGTTGTCAAGGGCTTCATTCTTCTTGGATCAAACTATCAACACTCACAGAAGCAGCAGTCAAGAAACCAAACGACATATAGCATTAGGCAAATCTGCTGCACAAGACCTTTTTAAAGTGTTGAAGAGCAAAGATGTCAACTTGAGAACTAATGTGTGCCTGACCCAAGCCATGATATTTTCAGTAACCTCATAGGCATGTGAAAGTTGGACAGTGAATAAACAAGACCATAGAAGAATTGATGTTTTTGAGTTATGGTGTTGGAGGAAATTATTGAAAGTGTCATGGGATGCCAAAAGAACCAATAGATCTGTGTTGGAAGAAGTGTAGCCAGAGTACTTGCTCCTTGAAGGCCAAGATGGCCAAACTTCGTCTCTCATATGTCAGACATATTGTCAGGAAGGACCAGTCACTGGAGAAGGATATCATATTTGATAAGGTGAAGGTTCAGAGAAAAAGCGGAAACCCCCCCCAGGGAGATGGATTGGCAAAGTGGCTGCATCAATGGACTCAAGCATGGCAATAATTGTGAGGTTGGTCCAGGATCGGACAGTGTTTCATTCTGTTGTGCATAGGGTTACTATGAGAAGGTACCAACTTGACTCTTCCTTCCAAGAGTGCTGTTGGTTTATCAGAGCATAAATGTTAGCGATGATGCCAAATTTCTATCCACTTTAACTCTCTGTTTAGGAATTTTTGTGGGAGTCTTGGAGTGGCTACTACAGAAGTCACATACCAATTACAATCAAAATTGGCTCCTATGCTTTTCAAATTAAGTTTATAAACTTGGCTCTGAAGTTCATAAACTATATAATATAACATTGGCTGTGTGTCAGTTCCTCCCAACTTGTGTTAAGCATTCCCACATTGGCAATTTCCTAGTATATAAATTGTTTCTAATAGAAAAACAAAAACAAAAATTTACTAACACATGTGATAAGCTGGTACTTTCAGGCCATTATGGATACATCTGGGGGTATTTTAAGGCAGAGGTTTAAGCCTAAATTGTTATAATCACCTGAAAATTAAGTTATCCTATAGTAATTTTATTATGTGTTTTCGGGTACATATGTGTGTGTGTTCACTCTGTCTTTGTCTACTGGAATCATTAAATAGAAAAGAAACCAGTATACTCTTTCTGGCATTTTTAGGCTAGAATATCAGATCTGAATAAAGTTGTTGTTGAAATTCTTCCTGTTGACTTTTAACCTCAGGGTCTGTGTAAAGCCCCTCATTCATTAAGCAGCTGATTCCATTAGCAGCAGGCTGTGTCTGGGATCCTGGGGACCCTGCACCTGGCCTGCTTTACTTCTGACAAAACATCTGATTTTATTGATAGCCACATGGAAAATTATATTGAGGGCAGGGGTCTGAAGCACACAGTTGAGACTTCATTCTTCTCCCAGGAAGGGTTGCAAGAGAAAACCTCTCTGAAAAGTCTCCTCAGCAGAACATCCATACAAACAGTACTCGTGTCTTTAAAGGAAATGTCCCAAATTACTTTACCAAGTGCATTCTGTTGCTTTTGTCTCTGATGGATATTTTAAATAAGACAAGTTTCTCTACACCTTGCACATCAGAGGGGGCCAGGACAGCTCTCAACCTGCCATCAAGACCCTTCAGCCTTCCCTTTGCCAAAGCCTCATGTCAGCTCCCATACTGCTCTGTCCCTCAGGCCTCACAGGATGTGCATGGGGTGGTGGCAGCAGCTCAGGATAGCAGCATGTCTGACCCCCTAGCAAGTGGTCTTTCTGGCTGCCACATTAGATCAAAACCTGTGTGGGATTATCCCTTCAGGAGGCAGTGTTCCTTTTTCAGTTGTTAGCAGGTGTTGCTGAACAGATTCACACTCTCTGGGGAGATGGAAAACGCATTGGTGTCAGAGGGAGAGATATGTTTTGGGTTAATGGTGATGATACCACACCTACACACACTTCATGCTGTTCCCAGAATTTTCTCCTGATCTGTAAAGCAGCAGAGAAGGAAAAGATTAGTGGAAAATGTTTTCCTTCTGTGGCCAAAGGAGCAGAAGCCTTCTAATTACTACAGGAAAAGGAAGAAGCTTCGTCAACTCTATCTTTCCAGAGAAGTTGGAAAGCTTGAGAGGACTCCCTAAGTGGAATCAGGAAAATAATTTGGAACAGAAATCAACCCCAAAACCCAGAATAGCGTAGATTACCATAGTCTTAAAAATCAAACTATTTGTAACCTTATTTCTTTCGATTTAATAAGAATACCAGGTGTTTATAGGTTTTGAGTCCTGGTGTGGCACTGTGGATTAATGTGCCAGAATGCAAAGCCATTTGAACTGCAAGGTTGGCAGTGCAAGCTCACCAGCTTCTCCTCAGAAACCCTATACAGGGTCACTATAGATGGGAACTGACTCAATGGCACTTCACAACAACAACAACAACAGCAACAACAACATAGGTTTTATAGCAGCTTATATTTTAAGAGCTCAAGTCCTTAAAATAGTCCTTTTCCGCAGAGCTTTATGGTTACATGTAGTTGATTGAAAGGGAATTAATTTAAGAATCAGAAGAGTTAAATACCATCAAGTACTAATATCTTTCCCATAGATTAGGCAGCCTTACTACTTTTAAGAGCAAACAATTACTCAAGTAGACTAAGGTATGGCAAAGTAGAGGTCCTTGGGAAGCTTGTGATATTACAGAATTTTTAAATGATTTATAATTGCATGTCAATTAACAAACAGAATTGGTGTGATGATTGCTTTTGCCTGCTATGGCATCTTGGAGAGTTGGAATAGTTGAAATGATACCTTGGATTGGATGGACCAGGGTTTGAATTTCTTTCATACTACCTATAAGCTGTGAGATACTGTGCCACTTAACTGAACAAAGCCATCGTTGTTGTTAAGTGCTGATTTGTCAGTTCTAACTCATAGCTACCCTATATATAGGGTTTCCAAGGAGAAACTGGTGGGCTCGAACCTCTGACCGTGTGGTTAGTAGCTCAGCTTACACTAAATTACACAGGGTGTAATCCAATTGCTCATTTGCAACTTCAGATTGAAGTTGAAGAAACAAGTACAGGAGAGCCCAAATATGACCTTGAACCTATTTGTTGTTAAGTGACATCAAGTCGGTTCTGATTCATAGCAACCTGGTATAGAGTTTCTGAGGAACAGCTTGTGTCTTTGAACTGCCAATATTGTAGTTTGCAATCCTGTCTCTAATGCATCAACTCTATTCTCGAGATGGTCTCTAAATTCAGGTGTGACCTTGAACATATCGCACCTGAATGCATTAGACACTAATGATCCAAAACAAGAAAAGTTGTGGGATGACATCAAGAACATTGTACTGGAAGAAAACCAAAGGTCATTAAAAAGAAAAGAAAAAAGCTAAAGGACCAACATGAATGTCAGAAGAGACACTGTGGTTTGTTATCCAGCTTATAGCTGCTAATGTGAATGGAAGAAATAATTAAATCAAATATCTTAACAAAACATTTCAAAGGGAAACTCAAGAAGATAAAGTGTAATACTACAATGAAATGCAAAGAAAACATAAGTGAAGAACACACTCAGCAATTCTTAAGTTGAAAGGACTGAAGAAAAATTCCAAAATATTGAAGGATTTCATGGACAAAATCTTGAATGACTCAGAAAGTATCAAACAAAAATGGAAGAGATACAGAGTAACTCTACCAAAAAGAAATGGTTGATATTCATGCATTTTAAGAGGTAATATATGATTAAGAACCAATGCTACTTAACGATGAAATCCAAGGTCTACTGAAAGCATTGGATAAAAAAAAAAGGCTTCAGGAATTGACAAATTTAAATCTTTCAAAAAACTGATACAGCACTGGAGGTATTCACTTATCTATGCCATGAAATTTGGAAGACAGATACCAGGCCATCCGATTTGAAAATATCCTTATTTGTGCCCATTCTAAAGAAAGGTGACCCAAAGGAAGTTAGAAGTCATCAAACAATATCACTAATATTACATGTAAGTAAAATTTTGTTGAAGATAATTTAAAAAATGGCAGCATTAGTATGTCAACAGTGAATTGCCAGAAACTCAAGCCAGTTTCAGAAGAGGAAATGGAGCTAGGAATATCAGTGCTGGTGTCAGATGTACCTTGGTTGAAAGCCGGAAAAAAAAAAAAAAGATGCTCATTTGTGCTTTATTGACTGTGCAAAAGTTTTCAACTTTGTAAATCATGACAAGATACAGATTATTTTGAAAAGAATAGGTATTCTGGAACACTTAATTGTGCTCATGAAGAATCTTCACCTAGACCAAGAGGCAGTGGTTTGAACAGAAAAAGGGGATACTGAATGGTTTAACAACAGAGGAGGACTGTATTCTTTGACCATACTTATTAAATTTGTATGATGAGCAAATAATCCAATAAACGGGATGACATGAAGAAGAATGTGTCCTTAGGATCATGTTGTTGTTGTTGTTGTTGAGTGCCGTCGAGTCGGTTCCGACCCATAGCGACCCTGTACAGGGTTTCCGAGGGTGTAAATCTTTACGGGAGTAGAAAGCCTCATCTTTCTCCCGCGGAGCAGCTAGTAGTTTCGAACCACTGACCTTAAGGTTCGCAGCCCGATTCGTAACCACTACGCTACATAGGAGGACTCATTAACTACCTGCAAGATGTGGATGGTACCTTGTTGCTTGCTGAAAGTGAAGAGGGCTTAAAATACTTACTTATGATAATTAGAGACCACAACCTTCAGTATGGGTTGCACTTCAATGTAAAGAGAACAAAAGTCCTTATCAGTGGACCAATAAATGACATCATGAAAAATGGAGAAAAGATTGTGAAGTTGTCAAAGACTTCATTTTGCTTAGATACACAGTCAACATTCACGGAAGCCACAGTCAAGAAATCAAATAACATTACATTAGGCATATATGCTGCACAAAACCTCTTTAAAGTTTTCAAGGGCAAAGATATCAGTCTGAGGACAAAGGCATGCCTTAACTAAGCCATGGTATTTTCAATAGACTCATGGTGTTAGTAATGGTTTGGTGGTTTGTGTCAGGGAATCTTTTACAACTGGTTTCTGAAGGATCTCTGACTGCATAGTGGTTACCAGTTGGTTTGCTAACCTCATGGGCAGCAGTTTGAAATGACGAGCTATCTACAGAAGAAAGATGAGGCTTTCTGTTCCCATAAAGATTAACAGCCTAAGAAACCCTATACAGGGAAGCTATGAGTCAGAAGCGACTCCATGGCACACCACCACTAGGTTTCTAAGACTAAATCTTTTCAGAAGCAGACAATTTAATCTTTCTCCCTCTTTGTTACTGGGGCTTTCAATAGTCCCATGTGCATGTTAAAATTGGACAATGAATGAGGAAGACTAGAAGAATTGATGCATTTGAGTTATGGTGTTAAAGAAGAATATTAAATGTACCATGGGTTGCCAAAAGAACAAAAAATCTGTGTGGGTAAAAGTACAGCTGAAATATTCCTTAGAAGCCAGGATTGCAAGACTTTGTCTTTCATACTTTGGACGTGTCACCAGAAGGGACCATTCCCTGAATAAGGACATATGCTTGGTCAATGAATAGGGTGAATGCCCCAAACATGATATATTGGCAAGTAACAGCAGCAATGGGCTCAAGTGTAAAAAACAAATGCAAAGATGGTGTGGAACAGGACAGTGTTTCCTTTTGTTGTGCATTGGGTCATTATGAGTCGGAACTGATTTGACAGTACCTAACAAGAACAACAGCAACAACACAGGGAGCATGGTGGCACTGTGCAAACCACACGGTAGGTAATGTGAGTCCATCAGCCACTACTTGAGAGATATCTGAGGCATCTGCTCCTGGAGAAGATTATATCCTTGGAAGCCCTACATGGAATTGGTATGAGGTGCAACCTACTTGACAGCACTTACCAACAACAGTAAAGCAACAATGCATTTACTATATGACATAACCCCCTTCACTCATTTAACAATATTTATGAATTATCTACCGGGTGCGAGTCATTTATTTTATAACAAAGAATACTGGACTAAAGAGTCACCAAAAGAACCCTAATGCCATGGGACTCCTATTCACATGGTTAATAATAGTGGTGGTTATGTGCTGTTACGTGGTTATGTGGTTATGGCTCCGACTCATAGCAACCCTGTACAGAGTTTCCGAGCCTGTAAATCTTTATGGGACCAGAAAGCCTCATCTTTCTCCCATGGAACAGCTAGTACTTTTGAACTGCTGACCTTGCGGTTCGCAGCCTGATTCATAACCAGTACGCTACTAGACACATCTATTATGTATAATAGATACATAATAAATAATAGACACATAATAAACAAGAAAATAGCATAATTCTACATAGCAAAAAGAGCTGAAAGCAAACAAAGTGAAGAGGGTCTATGTGACTAGTGTAGCTTGAGTAGTCAATGTCTCTGACTTAAGCTGATAATGTCTGTTCAATCTAGAATCATGTAACACAAAAGGAAGAAAGCCCCTTGAAAGAAGAATTTCCCTCCTGATATTTGGGAAAGGAGTGGAGGTTTTGTGAATAAAATAAATAAAGATAAAAATGATGGTTTTCAAGAAAAACTTGAGCTGTCCCACAGAGTTGTTTGACTTTGTTGTATTTGTTAAGTACCTTCAAGTTGATTCTGACTCATAGTGACCCTGTATAGTGTTTCCTAGGAATGGCTGGTGAGCTTAAGCCACTGACCTCGTGGTTCAAACTGACCTTGAAGTGCAGCACATTAGCCTGCAGCACCATACCAGGACCTACCATGTACCACTACAGAAGAGGAACTTTTGAAAATATTGAGTTAAATGTATGGTTGTTGTTCTCTATTACTTTTGTGAAAGTTGCAGGATATAGATATACACATTTTTGTTTTTATTTTTTTCCTCCTTGTCTCTGGGATATTCATGGACCCCAAATAACTATTACATAGCCAGCAGTAGGATCTTCCTCACTGAATTATGAATGGGCTGTCCATGAGGTCCGCTTGTGGTACTATTGCTTTTAGGCTCATTAGGTATTTATTCCAATGGAACCATCCCAGATCTGACTGCTTCAGGCCAATGGGTTTGTCCACTGTGGCTATTTCTCCCTCTCACCCGTAATGTTTCTCCTCCCTCATTGCTTTCATATGTCTTCAGGGATTTTCTTCACTTCTTGCTGTGGTGCTGTGAGAATACGTTTCTTGAATTCTCACTTAAAAGGAATTATGAACCACTGGGAAAAACGCTCTTCTGTTGATTATGCTTTTTTCCACCATTTGGGGAAAATCAAATGACTGTAATATAAATTTGATTTGAACGGTCCTTAAATATCTTTTTTTTTTCAACATTGGCAGAAAATTTGCCTCTGCGTTTTGATTTAGCACATTTAAAAAAGTCAACCAGAAAAACTCTGAACCACTCAAAGTAGAAATTGCAAGTAGCAATCTAAATACAAACCAGCAAAAAATGATTATGATAAAATGCCTTTTGCATGTTGGATCTATAAACACACCTAATGGCTCACTCAGAGGATGAGGGTTTTATTATTATTATTATTGTAAGTAACATATTTTTGGAAAGTGAGTCCCAAGTGCAATTTTTAGTTGTCCCAAAGAATGTGAAAAGGCTATCAAATATGGTTTCAAAAAATCACAACATTTACTGTGTTTTAAAATGTGGAGGGTGGGTGAAAAAGAAAGTCAAGAGAAGTGATTTATACTTAACCACATTTATCATTACTAATTATTTATTGGAGTCCTTCTGTGGCACTGCAAGATGAGCACTGGGCTGCTAACCACAAAGTTAACAGTTCAAACCAACCAGCCACTCCTTGGAAACACTATACAGGGTCACTATGAGTCAGAACCAAATCAATGGCACTTAACAACAATAATTATTTATTTTTCTGATGTCACTTAGCACTGGACTCCTAACCACATGGTTGACAGTTCAAAACCATCAGCCACTCTGTGGGAGATGAGGCTTTCTGCTCCCTTAAATATTTAGAGTCTTAGACACCATATGTTGTTGTTGTTAAGTGCTATCGAGTCAGTTCTGACCCATAGCAACCCTCCATAAGGTTTCTGAGGAACAGCTGCTGAGCTTCAATTGCTGACCTTGCAGTTCAAACAGCTTTACAGTCTGGCACATCAATCCACAGAACCACACCAGGACTCTAGACACCCTACAAAGGGTCTCTATTAGTTGGAGCTGGTTAAAGGGCACACAACAACAACAAATTATTTATTATTCATGTGTCAGTGCAAAGAAGTATTCAAATACTTAATCAAATGCCAAACACAAAATGTTCCAGATTATTTTCTTAATGATTGTTGTTGTTTTTGTTAGGTGCCATGTTCATTTCAAATACCTTCTTTAGACAGCATTGTTGTTGTCAGGTGCCATCGAGTCGGAACCGACTCATAGCGAC
>NW_006408607.1:1527336-1528470 GCF_000296735.1 Chrysochloris asiatica | reverse complement strand
GAGAATATTGATAGTGCCATGGGCTGCCAAAAGAACCAATAGATCCGTTTTGGAAGAAGAGCAGTCAGAGTGCTCCTTAGAATCCAACTTTGCCAAACTTTGTCTCTCATACATAGGACATATTGTCAGGAGAGACCAGTCTCTGGAGAAGGATATCATGTTTTGTAAGAAGGAGGGTCAGAGAAAAAGAGGAAGACCCCCAATGAGATGGATTGGCCAAGTGACAGCAACTATGGACTCAAGTATGGTAATAGTAGTGAGGTTGACCCAGTATCGGGCAGTGTTTCATTCTGCTGTGCGTAAGGTCATTACGAGTTGGTAGCAACTCGATGGCACCTAACAACAATAACAACAAATCCCATAAAGATTTATAGCATTGGAAACCCTACATGGGGGTGGCTGTGGATTGGAATCAGCTCCATGGCATGATGACAGCAGATTTGGTTTTGGTGGATAAAGTCAATGGAGTTCTTAGGTGGTGCTAACAATTAACTCATTGGGCTGCTCATTGAAAACTTGAAGTTTGAGTCTACCTAGAAGGACCAAGGAAAAAAGGCTTGGTGATCTAGTTTCAAAATATCAAGTCATTGAAAACTCTATGGAATATAGCTCTACTCTGACACACCTATAGGGTTACAGCAATTCATTAATAGAAAAATAAATATATACCAATTAGCAATGTAAAAAGAGGAAGACCCACAACAAGATGGATTGGCACAGTGACAGCACCTATGCACTGAAGCATAACAACAAATCTGAGGACAGCATGGCACCGTGCAGTGTTTCTTTCAGTTGTGTGTAGGGTCGCAATGAGTCAGAAGTGATTTCATGGTACCTAACAACAACTACAAGCAACCAGTAGGTCAATGGTTCAAAAACATTGGAATTCACAAATGTAAGAGAGAGTCAAAACCATCGCTTCAAGGTCATAAAAATTTTTATTCAACTATAATATAAAAATATGAAGCTGTTATTTCTTGACATATCCTCCATCTTGCTTGATACACTCCTGAAGGTGGCATTTCCATCTGTTTAATGCTTGCATTAGGCAAATCTGCTGCACAAGAACTTTTTAAGGTGTTGAAGAACAAAGATGTCAGCTTGAGGACTAAGGTGCACCTGACCCAAGTCATG
>NW_006408607.1:1522334-1525490 GCF_000296735.1 Chrysochloris asiatica | reverse complement strand
TGATTTCTTGACTGCTGCTTCCATGAGTGTTGGTAGTTGATCCAAGAAGAATGAAGTCCTTGAACAACTTAACTCTTTTCTCAGTTGATGAGAATGCTGTTTATTGGTCCAGTGGTGAGGATTTTTGTTTTCTATGAATAGCAAAGAAACACTGTTAAGTCACAGTGGCCCTGTATAGGGTTTCTTAAGACCATGTAAGGTCGGTTTGAACTGCCCACCTTGTGCTTCACAGTAACAGACTGAAAACTAACAGTAGATCTAGGGAGGTCACATTTTCCATGTTTACCTTACTACACCACAACCAAGAATTGAATTTTATTTGAAATGACAAATCTAAAAGAACATCAAACAAATATATTCAAAGAAGTGTTCATTTTCATTGTATAGAAATGCAGGACATTTTTTAAGACTCTAGAACTTTTGGTTTATTCCTATACCTACGTGAGTCATCACTGCTGCCTTCATTTAATTTAAAAAAGTCAATTATATGTTTCGTGACTGATAGAAAATACAAATCTGAAGTTCATCACTACAGCAAGCAAAGCACGCTACTATTTGTAATGACAGTAAAAGACAGGCTATATAATGTGGCATGGAGTCCTGATGTGACACTGTAAGAGAAGCACTCAGCTGCAAGGTTGGATTGAACCACAGGTCAGTGGTTAAAACTCACCACCTGCTTTTTGAAAACCCTATATGTGGTCGCTATGGATTGGAATTGACTCATTGGCATTTAACAACAATAATCTTCTGAAGTAACCTCTCTGTTTTTAATCTAACTAGTTTAGCAAATTCTCTTGGATGGCAGTTATGATGGGACATATATATTTTGAAGGCACTCTGATGCAGCTAAAACAAGGAGAATACTCAAAGAACATGTCTGTAGCCATCTTTTGATCACAGAGACATGTCTAAATATGTTTTGTACAAATAAACGTATGGATTTATGAGTTGGAATCCTACTCCATAGTAGCAACACTTTTTTACTTATCCTCAGAACACTTGGGTTGCTAAAATTAATGAGTTAGTAGGTTTGGGGATGAGGTTCATGAACTTATCCTCCAAGTTATATTGATGTAGCTAGTCTATGGAAAAGTGGCAGCATCAATGGGCTCAAGTTTGGTAACAATTGTGAGGTTGGTCCAGAATCAGGCAGTGTTTCTTTCTGTTATGCATAGGGTTGCTATGAGTCGATACCAACTCAATGGCACCTAACAACTACAACATGTCTATGGACTGGATTCCTGGTGTGGCAATGAGGGATAAAGCACTGGACCACATGGTATGTTTGAACCACGGTTTGTTGGTTCAAATTCACCAGTCCCTCATTAGAAACCCTATATAGGATCACCTATATAGGGTGGGAACCACTTCAATGACACTTATTTACAACAACGGTCTATGGGATATGTGTTGGCAAACATTTTAATGTAAATTTTTTGAGAACAAGAATGATATATTTTCTGTTTTACAGTATTTCAGAGCACACTTTATTAATAAATAAAATAATTTAATAGAAGAATCAGAAAAAGCTAGGTCTGAGAGAGATCACCATCTGAGTGGATGCTACCCTTTTGGGGAGAGTGTTATTTCTCCTTAACAAAAACAATGTTTCTTGTGTTTTATCCAGTCTGATAGGGAGCGCTTCATGGAAACATGGAGTATTTTGGCACAACACACTAAGACCTACCATTCCTTGAAGTAAAAAGTCTTGAGTGAGTCAAATAATAAGAAAGCCTGGAAAATAGACAACATTGCTGATTACAGTTTTCATGCCTTTACCTGTTCAGTATCAGTGAGTGGTGACTGAAGATAAAACTATCACATTCCAAAGCAGAATAAAATATACACAATTTTTGTAAATGAACAAATCATATCACTTTGTTTTCCCACTCTAAATCCAAAACAATGAAATTTTTTCAGCACTCAAGAGAAAATTATTCACCTGATTTGTTGACAGATAACTTGAGGTAAGTTGGGCTGTCTTTGAAGCAAAGTCTGAAATAAGATGGGTGTACACATAGTTTATTCAGGAGTGTATCCCAGGAAGCTACAATCCAACACCATAACTCAATAATGTGATAAAGGGAAGAGAGGGCATCCAATAATGTTGCATTAACAAGCAAGCGTTGCTATAAGAAACTGATGATCTGATCCACTACAGATCTCTGGGATAGAGTTTACAAAGGAGAAAGAAGCTAAGAAACTGTGTGATGCTCAGTGCATCACTGGGAGAATCTCATGAGGGTTACTCCAAGAGACTCCAGTTCCCCAGTACTGCTGGCCTGTTCTCTCATCTGTGAGCAGAAGAGAGCCTTCATGTGTAGATGCAAGGTGCTTATAGTAGGAAACTATTAGTCCAGGAGTACAAGTGTTGAAGCAACATGGGTGGGAAATGAAAATATGTTATACATCTGCTTGATTTTAGTTGCTGTTTTGTGGGAGAAAGATGAGACAATCTAATTCCATAAACATATTTTTGTTGTTGTTAGGTGCCAAAGAGTCAGTAGCGACTCATAGCAACCTTATGCACAGCAGAACGAAACACTGCCCAATCCTGGGCCAACCACACTAGAGTTGCCACGCTTGAGTCCATCAATATTACCACTTGGGCAATACATCTCATTGGGGTCGTCCTCTTTTTCTTTGACCTTCCACCTTACCAAATATGTTATCCTTCTCCAGCGACTGGTCCCTTCTGACAATATGCCCAAAGTATGAGAGAGGAAGTTGGGCCATCTTGGCCTCCAAGGAGCACTCTGGCTGCACTTCTTCCAAAACAGATCTATTGGTTCTTTTGGCAGTCCACGGCACTTTCAATATTCTCCTTCAATACCATAACTCAAAAGCATCAACTCTTCTACCGTCTTCCTTATTCACTGTCCAGCTTTCGCATGTATATGAGGTGATTGAAAATACCATGGCTTGGGTCAGACTCTCCTTAATCCTCAAGCTGACATCTTTGCTCTTCAACGCTTTAAAAAGGTCTTGTGCAGCAGATTTGCCTAATGCAATACATCGTTTGAGTTCTTGACTGCTGTTTCCATGAGTGTTGATAGTTGATCAAAGAAAAAGGAAGTCCTTGACAACTTCAATCTTTTCTCCTCTGATAAGAATGTTGTTTATTGGTCCAGTGGTGAGGATTTTTGTTTTCTT
>NW_006408607.1:1513450-1521923 GCF_000296735.1 Chrysochloris asiatica | reverse complement strand
TTTCAGCCATGATCCATCAGACATAAGCAATGATATCCCTCGTTCCACCACCTCTTCATCCAGCTCGAACCTCTAGAAGTTCTCTGTCAATATATGCTTGCAGCTGTTTCTGTTTTACCTTTAGTAAAACTTTACTCGCATGGGATATCAAAGAGATTGCCCGATGATTTCAGCATTCCGTTGGGTCACCTCTCTTTGGTATGGGCACAAATATGGATCTCTTCCAATCAGTCAGCCAGATAGCTGTCTTCCAAATTTACTGTGCCACCTCACTTTCTTGAAAGAGTTCAATTTTTATTCCATCAATTCTTAATGCCTTGTTCTTTGTCAATTCCTTCAATGCACCTTGGACTTCCTCCTTCAGTATCATTGGCTTTTGATCATATGCTGCCTCTTGAAATGGTTGAACATTAACCATTTCTTTTTGGTTCAGTGACTCTCTGTATTCCTTCCATCTTCTCTTGATGCTTTCTGCAGCATTCAATAATTTACCCACAGAATCTTTCAATAATGAAAGTAGAGGCTTGAATTTTTCCTTCAGTGCCCCATGATTAAGAAATGTTGAGAGTGTTCTTCCTTTTTGGTTTGCTAATTCCAGATCGTTGCTGATTTTGTTGAAATATTTGGCTTTATCTTCTTGAGCTGATCTTTGAAATGTTCTGTTCAGTTCTTGTACCTCCTCATTTCTTCCATTTTCTTTAGCATCTCTATGGTGGATAGCAAGTGTCAGTTTCTCTTCTGACATCCATTTTGACCTTTCCCTTCTTTCTTGTCTTCTACATCCTTGGAAAACCTATGTAGCAGTTCAAGATCTGAGTTATAAAAAACTTGTTGACGGTGTATTTGTGTTTGTTTTGTTGTTGTTTCTTTTCAGTCTGGAGTTTCTGGGTAGTGCAGAACATGAAAAGTATTCAGTTACTAAACAAAATTTGGTGATCTCCTTCCAATCAATAATTGAAATCCTGTGGAGCACAATTCTACATATGTTTCTGTTGTTTTTAGGTGCCATCAAGTCAGCACCAAATCATAAGGACCCTATGCACAATAAAATGAAACACTTCATGATCCCATGCCAACCTCACAATTATTGCTAAACCTGAGCCCATCGCTGCTGCCACTGTGTTTTTAGGGGTCTTCCTCTTTTTTCTCCAACCCTCCACTTTACCAAACATGATATCCTCCTCGAGGGACTGGTCTCATCTGATAATGTGTCTGAAATATGAAAGATGAAGTTTGGATATCCTCACTTCCAAGAGCATTCTGGCTGTACTTCTTCCAACACAAATTGGTCTTTTAGCCATGATACTTTCAGTATTCTTCCCAACACCATAACTCAAATGCATCAATTCTTTTATGGTCTTCCTCATTCACTATCCAAGTTTCATATGTATATGAGGTTATTAAAAATACCACGGTAATCCTCAAATCGATATGTTTGCTCTTCAACACTTTGAAGAGGTTTTGCACAGCAGATTTTCCTAATACAATATGTCATTTGATTTCTTGACTGTGGGTTCCATGAGTGTTGATGGTTAAATCTAGAAACATGAAGTCTTTGACAACTTATGAGATCACCAAAATGAACTCCACAGCAACTGTTTTTTCTCTTCATTAGATTGTGAGAGAATCTAATCATACAATCCCCTATTGGGAAAATCAAATTTAGCTTAGTGGTAGTAGTAGTGCAGTCGAATCAGGTCTGACTCATAGTTATACTATGTATAATGCTTCCAGGGCTGCAAAGCTTTATGGGAGCAGAAAGCCTCACCTTTCTCCCAAAGAGTGGCTGATAGATTCAACCTGCTGACCTTGAGGTTAACAGTCTAACTCATAACTCAATACACTACCAGAGCTGAAGAGCTCCAAAAATAAGTATATATTGTTGTTGTTAAGTGTCCTCAAGTCAGTTCCTACCCATAGTGACCCTGTATATGGTTTCTGAGGAGCGGCTGGTGAGCTTCAACCACCAACCTTGCAGTTCAAATGGCTTTGTAGTATGGCACATTAACCCACAGTGCCACACCAGGACTCCAAGTATATATTAAAGTTTTAAAAAAAATTATATCCAGAAAAGTACTTAGGAAATTCATATTCTTAGGAGGATACACACAGTGTTGTTGTTGTTGTTGTTAAGTGTCTTCAAGTCGGTTCCAACCCATAGCAACCCTGTACAGGGTTTCCGAGGGTGCAAATCCTTACGGGAGTAGAAAGCCGCATCTTTCTCCCGCGAAGCAGCTGGTAGTTTCGAACCGCTGACCTTAAGGTTCGCAGCCCGATTCGTAACCACTACGCTTGTATGCACATATAAATCAAAGCAGAAAACCTTGAAGAGAGAGTAGGCTTTGATTAAAAGAACAATCGGATAAAAAGAAAGAGGAAAGAGGGAAAAGAAAATGTGTAGGAAAAAGACAACTGGAGTTGCAAAGGTTAATTAGACATGAGAATGAGTAAACTATATCATTGAAATGTGGTTGTTGTTTGTTGCTGTTGTGTGTGTGGAGTTGGCTCTGACTCATAGCCACCCTGTATAGGGATACCAAGGTGTGACTTGTAAGTTTGAGCTGACGACCTTGAAGTTGGCAGTCCAGTGCTTAACCTATAGTGCCACCCCAGGACCCCACCATTGAAATAAAGACATAAGGGGGTTCACATATGAGATCTTAGAAAATTCACATGATAAAATTAAAACAATAAAAGTTTAGTAAAGAGGACAGAAAATTGAGATTCTATTGAAGAACTCTGAGATTGCCTCTCTAGAAATCTTCAACCTTATTTAGCAGTGGAGCTTCTCTCCTCATATATATGACTGCAATGGCAGTATACATGATACAATATAGTAAAACCAACAATACAATAACAATAGCAATAGCTTATGGTTGCGGGGCACTTGTCATGTGCCAGCATTGTTCTAATGGTTTTATGAGGACTAACTCATTTCAGCCTCTAGTGTTTAGCACGTGGGCTTAGGCAGAGGAATCCAGAGCTGGTCAAAAGAGTGAAACAAAACCAATTTGAGGGGTAAGGCAGAGATGAGAGACAAGAGCTGCTGAAAGAACAAATGTTTCTCATTGTTACTTCTTTCTGCCGTATTCTGGGCTTTTTCATTGCTCTTTTTGAGTCTGCTTTGACTCTGCTCCTTCAACTATCTCAGGACGCTTTCATTAAATTCCTGCTTTTGCTTAAGCAAATTAAAATTGAGTATCTGTCACTAGCATTGAAAAAATTTCAAAAATAGGTGAAATCTAGTGCAAGAAAATTATGAATTAACATTGTTGTTAAGAAAGAAATTAAAAATGTGGAACAGAAGCACTAGTCATGCTTAAATTTTTCCTAAATGGAAAACGAGTAGGTTTGTGGTTGACATTCCTTAATGCAACTCTCAAAGAGTCACCAGAGACAGCAGACCTGTTACTGTTTTGTTACTGATGCCATTTTTGACAGAATGGAATTGTTCCATAGGGTTTTCTTGGTTGCAATCCTTAGGGAAGTAGAAAGCCAGAACTTCCTTCTGTGGTATCACTTGATGAATTTAAAGCACTAACATTATGGTTCGCAAACAAAACCAAACGGTCTATCATCAAGTCAATCCCCGCTTATAACAGCCCTATACAGCGATTCCAAGACTAAATCTTTAAGGAAGCAGGCATCTTCATCTTTCTCCCATGGAGCAACACTGGTGGGTTTGCTGTTAACAGCCTAACGGCTAACCCACACCACCACCAGGGCTCCCCGTGCACCACCCAGGACTCAGTTCAGTAACTTTCTTGTATATTTCATTCTACTTTAATACCAGAGGAACATGTGATTTATTTTAACTAAAATAATATGGCCACCGTGATGACCTATCGCCCCTTTCAATGGTCACATTTTGTGGTAAAGGTGTCCTGATGTCATTCCCATGATTACATTTCATTATATACAACTCAATCTTTAAAGACTGGAGATACAGTCTCCTTTATAGCTTTAAGAAGAAAGCTTCCATATTATATGAGAACCTATAGAATTACCATCCAGCAGAAGTTGGGGACAACTTGCAACCCACAGACAGGCAAAAGTCTGGGAATGCAGTTATACAGACCCCCCAGAAATGAATTTGACCAGCAATCCTAACAATCCTAACAAGTCAGATTCTTTCCTAGACAAACATCTAGATGAGAACACAGTCTGATCAACCCTTTGACTGCAGTCTTGTGACTCTCTGAGCAGAGGATTGTGCCAAGTGGTGCCTGAATCTTGAATCACTAAAACTGTGAAATTATAAATACTTGTTTGTTTGAAGCTGCTAAATTTGTTGCATAGCAATATAAAAGTAAGGCAGGGTTGAAAAGGCTTATCAAATTTCAGGCCAAACAAATGAAAAGAGCAACATATTTACTCTGGCAGAATGTTTAGTACAACTATAAGGAAAATGCCGAGTATGGACAAAAAAACAGAATAAAAATAAAACATGTTTACAAAGAAATAAAAACCAAATATTTGTTATTTAAAGAACACTTAGTCTCAGATTTCGGATCTAAAACACTTAATGTGAAATGTGGCAACATCTGCCTAGTTTGAGAAAAGTGATTGCAAAAACTACACAGGTATTACATGTCTGACTTCTCCTGTCTTCACAAGGGGGAAAGAGCATCCAACTCAAAATCAGCCTTGAGCAGAGGAAGCCAAGGTCAGACATGCTTCCACCCTAGACATTCTAACACCAACCATCCCTCCCCCAGCACTCTCTGCTTCACATCTGGGTTCAATAATCCATTGCAATAGCCACACAGAACTCATAACAAAACTCATGATTATGGGTTCTATTAATGTGGGGAAGTGAACAGGGTACAATTTAGAATTCAAACAAACTCAGGACACAGAAGTTTTCCAAACAGCAAGGACTCTTGTCTGCTTATTGCAGGCTTGCCTTGCTTTGTCTTCACCTCTCAGCTGTGTTCTCCTTTGGCCTCTGCCCTGCTGGATCAAAAGTTACAAAGTTCTTTTAGCAAACCTGTGAATGCCCTTTAAGGGCATATTCTTCACATCAGTCTCCTGCAAGTAGGCATTCAGCTTTACTCTGTCCATAGGGCTAGATCCTGAAGCTGCTCTTTCTTTCCTTGTCACCGCCTGCCATCTCTTGCCATCGTCTTTTGCCTTAAGGAGTCCTGGTGTGGCACTGTAGAATAAGAAATGGAACAGTTAGTGATTGAAACCCATAAGAAACTCCTTGGAAATCCGATACAGGGTCACTATCAGTCAGACCTAACTCAATGACACTTAACAATATCAGATGTATGTATATATTGTTGTTGTTGTTAAGTGCCGTCAAGTCAGTTCTGACCCATAGCGACCCTGTACAGGGTTTCCGAGGGTGTAAATCTTTATGGGAGTAGAAAGCCTCATCTTTCTCCCGCAGAGTGGCTAGTAGTTTCGAACCACTGACCTTAAGGTTTGCAGCCCGATTCGTAACCACTACGCTACCAGAGCTCACTGTAAATTGGAATTAACTCAATGGCAGATGTTTGGTTTTTGGATTATCTATACTGCATGTGACTCAAATGCATCAATTCTTCTACAGTCTTCCTTATTCACTGTCCAGCTTTCACATGTATATGATGTTATTGAAAATACCATGGCTTGGGTCAAGTGCACCTTAGTCCTGAAACTGACATCTTTATTTTTCAACACTTTAAAATGTTCTTGTGCAGCAGATTTGTCTAATGCAAAATGTTGGTTGATTTCTTGACTGCTGCTTCCGTGTGTGTTGATAGTTGATCTAAGAAGAAGGAAGTCCTTGACAACTTCAATCTTTTCTCCATTGAAAACAATGTTGTTTATTGGTCCAGTGGTGAGGATTTTTGTTTTCTTTACATTAAGATGTAATCCATACAGAAGTCTGTGCTCTTTGATCTTCATCAGTAAATGTTTTAAGTCTTCACTTTCAGCAAGCAAGCTTGTATCATCTGCATATCGCAGGTTGTTAATGAGTCTTCCTGCAATCCTGATGCCATGTTTTTCTTTATATAATTCAGTGTCTTGAATTATGTGCTCAGCATACAGGTTGAATAAGTATGGTGAAAGTCAATAACCCTGTTGCACACCTTCTCTAATTTTAAACCAATCACTGTCCCCATGTTCTGTTCGAACAACTGCCTCTTAGTCCATGTACAGATTTCTCATGAGCACAGTTAAGTGTTCCAGAATACTCATAATTCACAATCTTGTCCATAGCTTGTCATGATCCACATAATCAAAAGCCTTTATGTAGTCAATAAAGAACAAGTAAACATCTTTCTGGTATTCTCTGTTTTCAGATTTTGGAGGAGAATATTGAAAGTACCATGGGTTGCAAAAGAACAAACAGATCTCTGTTGGAAGAAGTGCTGCCAGAGTTCTCCTTGGAAGCTGAGATGACCAAACTTTGTCTCTCATACTTTGAACATATTGTCAGGAGGGAGCAGTCGCTGGAGAAGGATAACATGTTTGGTAAGGTGAAGGGTCAGAGAGAAAGAGGAAGATCCCCAGTAAGATGGATTGGAAAAGTGGCAGTATCAGTGGGCTCCAGTGTGGCAATGATTGTGAGGTTGGCCCAGGACTGGCCAGTGTTTCATTCTGTTGTGCATAGGGTCGCTATGAGTGGGGACCAACTCGCTGGCACCTAACAACAACAAGAACAACACAGTGCATGTTGCTAACTGGTATCCAAATGGTTCTCACTCATAGTGACTCTATGCACAACATAAGGATACACTGTTGGGTCCTGTGCCATGCTCACAAATATCGCCATGTTGAATCCTTGGATGTTGTCACTCAATCTCTTTGGAAGTCTTCCTTTTTAATCCTGACCCTCAAATTTACCTAGCATAATGTTCTTCTCCAGGGTAGAACTGGTCCCTCCTGATAATTTGTCCAAAATATAAGAGATGAAATCTTGTCATTCTGGCCTCTGGAAGCATTCTGGCTACCCTTACATCAACACAGATTTATGTGTTCTTCTGGCCATCCATGCTCACTCAATATTCTTTTCTAACACCATAATTCAAATCAATTCTTCTGTTGTCATCTTTAATTTCTTGACTACTGCTTCCAAGAATGTTGGTTGTTGTTGCAGTTGTTATTATTGATGTTGTTAGGGGACACTGAGACGGTTCCAACTTGTAGCAACCTTATGTACAACACAACAAAACATCCAGGTCCTGCGCCATCCTCACTTAATCATTGTTAAGTGTGAGACTGTTGCTGCTGCCACTTTGCCAATCCATCTCATTGGGGATCTTTCTCTTTTCCACTGACCCTCCATGTTCTCAAGCATGATGTCCTCCTCCAGAGATTGGTCCTTCCTTATACTATGTAAGAAGTATGAGAGATAAAATCTCACTATCCTGGATTCTAAAGAACATTCTGGCTCATTTCTTCCAACAAAGATTTGTTTGTTGTTTTAGCAGTTTATAGTACTTTTAATATTCTTCTCAAACATCAGAACTCAAATGCAACAGTTCTATTGTCTTTGTTATTCATTGTCAAACTTTCACATGCACATGAGGTTTTTAAAAATACCATGGTTTTGGTCAAGAGCACCTTAGTCCTCTAACTGAAATCTTTACTCTGGAAAACTTTAAAGAGGTCTTCTGCAGCTGATTTTTCTAACACAATACATAATTTGATTTATTGTATGGTGTTTTCATGAATGTTGATAGTGGATCCAAGCAAAATGAAGTCTTTGACAACTTCAGTTTTTTCTCTATTTATCATAATGTTGTTTATTGGTCCAGAGGTAAGGATTTTTTGTTTTGTTTTGTTTGTTTACACTGAGGTGCATTCTATACTGAAGGTGGTTGTATTTGATCTACATCTGTCAGTATGTGAAGTCCTCTTTGCTTTCAGCAAGCAGAGTGCATCATATCCATACTACAGGTTGTTAATGAGTCTTCCAGTAATTTTGATGCTACATTCTTGCACATATAATCCATTTTCTGGGATTATTTGCTCAGCATAATAAATTTAGTAAGTATGGTGAAAGACTATATCCCTGGCATACAGTTTTCTTGATTTTAAACAATTCAGTGCCCCCATGTTCTGGCCAAACAATTGCTTCTTGGTTAAGTACAGCTTCTCATGAGCACAATTAAGTATTCCATAATACTCATTCTCTGTAATGTTGTCCACATATTGTCATGATCAACACAGTTAAAAGCCTTTTCATAGTCAATAAAACACAAGTAAACATCTTTCTAGTATTCTGTGAATTCAGCCAAGATCCATTTTGACTATGAATTCAAACACAATGAAGTCTTTGACATATCAATATTTTCCCCATATATGATGATAGTATTTACTGGTCCAATTCTTAGATTTTGTTGTTTTAACACTGAAGTGCAATCAATACTAAAGACTGTAGACTTTGATATTAATCAGTAAGTATTTTAATTCCTCTTAACTTCCTGCTTCTGTATTTATTGATGAAGATGAAAGAGCACAACCTTCAGTATGTATT
>NW_006408607.1:1482879-1491922 GCF_000296735.1 Chrysochloris asiatica | reverse complement strand
ACATCCCTCACTTCCCCACCCTCAAAAAACAGAGCGAATGGAAGCAAATACTGTTGAATGATGATGCATGGAGGAGATTGTAATCATTACACTGATACAATGGTGTAAAGGCTGAAGTTCTCCCATGTCATTCAGTTCACCAAAAAAAAACAAAAACAAAATTCCTAAATTGTTTTGGTATTTTGTAAAAAAAAAGAAGACGTTATTGGGAACTGTTATTAATTCTGAGTTTATTAATGTGTATCTTTTTACTATATTTAAAATTATCAAAGTGGATAATAAACTGAGTCTAACAACAACAACAACAACAAAAACTTAACTAAATGCTAGGCTTTGCTTCACAGCTCTCTTTCTCACTTAAAAGAAATATTTTAATTAAAATAATCCAAAACAAGCATAAAACTAAAAATAAATTGGACTATGAAATAAATAGGATACTTATACATTTGAGTCTGTAATATACTTCTAGGTATTCATTCTGAAATTAATCAGAAATATAGTTAAAGGGTGTATTTAATGGTATTTACCACAACATTATTTAGAACACATTTGGATTAAAGAGAAAGAGAAATTAATGGTAAAGTTAAATAGATTATGACAAATTACTGGGCAGATAAACAGCATGCTAATTTACTAAAAATGCATGGATCCAATTGCTTGCCTTGTTTTTAATGAATATGGTAAATAAAAATAAAATTATGATTATTTTATTTTTGTAACAGTTATATTATAGAAAGCTCATAAAATACAGAACTATAAAAAGAAGAAAACCACCCACAATCTACCACACACAATGACACCCACTAATAGCTTTATAGGTCTATCTTAATTCTCTATTAAGCAAAAAAATATATTGCCTTTGCTTTCTATTTTAATTTATATTTTACTACATACATTTTTTTCCCCAGAATATAAACTCTAATGTCAGAATTTCTGAATTTTCATCTCAGCTAGACCACTTATAAACTGTATATCATTATGGCAAGTAATTAAACCTTTCTATACGTATGTTTCCTCATCTTTAGAGTACAGATAATGATAGTTCACAATTGATTTAGTAGCCGTCTGTAAAGAATTGTTGTAAAGAGGAAATGAGATAATATATAATTACCACTTAGCTTACATAAGACAAAAGTTAGACTTCAAAGAAATAGATGAATTAATAAGTATAGTTAATTTTTACACTGTTTCTCAGTATCTGACATGACAAGTAGAGAAAGAATCAGTAACGATATAGAAGACGCGAACAATATTGCACAATACCTTGATCTAATTCACATTTATTAAACTCATGACTTACAGGAAAATTCATATTCTTTTAAAGTATAAACACCCTATCAACCAATATCAATCATGTTTTGTGAAATAAACAAAATCTTAATGAATAAACCTAAATTGAAATATTATAAAATATGTTTTCTAAGTACATAGAATTAACTAGATATCAATATAAGGAAAACATAAGGAAACTCTCCAGATGGTTGGAATAACACTAATAAAAAAAAATAATAATACATGAGTAAAAGAAAAAATTGCATAGAACATCAGGACATTTTCTAATGACTGAAAAACACAACATAAAATTTTGTGAGATATATCTAAAAAGTACTGGAAAAGAATGGTAAAAGAAGAAAAGTTTTCAATCAGTGCTGCAATCTTCCACATTTGTTGTGGTTGTTGAATGCTGCCCAGTCAGTTGAGAATCATAGTGACCCTGTATAGGGTTTCTGGGATGCAGCTGGTGGGTTTGAACATCCAATCTGTGGTTCACAGTCCAGTGCTGATTCTACAAAAAGAAGATCTAAAAATAGCAAATTAGAAGGTAACAGATAAAAATCAATAAAACTAAAAACTGCATTTTGAAAATATTAATGAAATGAACAAACTTCTGGCTATACTAATAAAAGAGAGAGAACAAAAATTATAAAAATCAAGAATAAAAGAAAGAACATCACAACTGACCCTATAGATACTAATAGAATAAAGTGAAGGAATATTATTTACAATTATGTTTATTTGACAGATTGTATGAAATGAACAAATTCCTTGCAAGATATCAACTGCAAAAGTTCATTCAAGAAGAAATAGATAACACAAACAGTCCTATGTGTATTAAAAAACAAAATTAATAATTATTATTGTTGTTAAGTGACATCAAGTCAGTTCTGACTCAGAGTGACTCTGTATAGCATCTCTGAGGAGTAGCCAGTGCTTTTGAACCACACACCTTGCAGTTAGCAGTCAGTCCAGTACTTATCCTATAGCACATCCTTCAAATAAATACACATATTAACAAGCAGAAAAAGCACTAAGTATATATGGCTCTACTAGTGAAATCTATAAAACATTTAAGGAAGAAACAATATCAATATCACACAAAATCCTCAAGAATATAGAAGTGAATCACTTCACAATTCATATTATTAGGTTAATATTACCTGATATTAAAATCAGATAAAAACAACCCAAGAAAAGAAAATTATAGATAAATATTTATCATGAATATATACACAATAAGTACTTTTTTAAGTTATCAAATGGAGTCCAGCACTGTATCAAAAGCATAATATGTCACAAACAAGTACAGTTTATTTTAGGAATGTAATTTAATTCATCATAAAATATAATGAAGAAACAATATGGCAATTATTTTTAAAAGAAGAAAAAATAACCCTTGAAAAATTTAACATCCATTCATGATAAAACTCTCAGTGATCTAAAAATCAGGGAACTTATTAAAACTGATTAAGAACATATATGTAAAAGTTGTGCTTAACCTTACATTAAGTAGTGAAAGATGAAATCTTTTAAACTATTGTCATTTGTGGACACCAACAAGCAAATAGAGAACTCTATGAATATTAAAAGCTGCTTAAACTATTATTTGAGGTTATCAAGTTTAGAGAGTCATGAATATACAGAAATCAATTGCATTTTCTATATTAGAAATGACCATTTCAAAAAAAAACTTTAAAAAAATAGCATTAAAGAAATATAAAATACTTAGTGATAAATTTAATGAATGAATGCTAAACCTCTACACTAAAACTACAAATCATGTCTGAAAGAAATAAAAGATCTAAAGAATTAGAGATGTACAATGTTTGTAACACAGCTGAATGCAGAATCCATCAGACAATATTATTATTTGGACATGCCAATAAAATTTTGTAGAAGATCATTTTAAACATCTTCATCAAGACATCAGCAGGGAACTCCCAGAAGCTTCAGGTAGATTCATAAGAGTAAGTGAAACTAAGGATATCATTGCTGACATCAGATAGATCTTGGCTGAAAGCAAAGGATACCAGAGAAATGTTTACTTATGATTTATTGACTACACAAAAGCTTTTCATTTTGTGGATCATAACAAGCTATAGATAATATTGCTAAGAATGGTTATTCCAAAACACTTGATTGTGCTCATGAGGAACCTGTACGTAGATAAAGAGGTAGTCATTCAAACAGAATAATGGAACTGTGTTTTAGAATCAGGAAAGGTTTGTGTCAGGCTGTATTCTGGTGGAAGACAGCTACCTGGCCAAACAACTGGAAGAGACTCATATTTATATATAGTTCACATTTATGCACAGTCCTAAGAATGACTCCGATAAAACTTAACTTAAAAAAGAAAGATGGTCCAACAGAATACGAAAATGATCAAACAATATCATTAATGTTACATGCAAGAAAAATTTTGAAGATTATCCAAACGTGGTTCCATATTGCCAAGATATTGACAAGGAACTGTCAGAAACTCAAGCTGGTGTGAAAAGAGGACTTTGCACTAAGGATGTAATTCCTGACATCAGCTGAGTCTTGACTGAAAGCAGAGAACAGAAAGATGCTTAATTGTGTTTTATTGACTATGCAAAGGCTTTTGACTGTATGAATCACAACAAGCTATGGATGACATTGCAAAAGTATGGGTATTCCAGAGCAGTTGATCATGCTCATGAAGAACCTGTGCATAGAATAACATACAGTTATTTAAATAAAACAAGTGTATACTGAATGGTTTAAAATCAGGAAACAAATGTGCCAGGGCTGTATTCTTCCATCATTCTTATTCAATCTGTATGCTGATCAAATAATGTAAGAAACTGGATTATATAAAGAAGAAGGTGACACCAGGATCAGAGGAAGACTCATTATCAACTTTTAACATGCATATGATACAACCTTGCTTGCTGAAAGTGAAGAGGATTTAAAGTACTTACTGATGAAGATCAAAGATCACAGCCTTCAGTATGGATTGTACCTCAATGTAAATAATACAAAAATCCTCACCACTGAACCACTAAATAGCATGAAAAGGGGAGAAAAGATTGACGTTGTCAAAGACTCAATTTTGGATGGATCAACAATTAGGACTCATGGATGCAGTGGTCAAGAAAGCAAATGATGTATTGCAAAAGGCAAATTTACTGCATAAGACCTCTTTAAACTGTTCAAGAGCAAAGGTATCAGTTTGAGGTCCAAAGTGTACCTGACCAAAGCCATGATAGTTTTAATTGCCGCGTATGTATGTCAATGCTGGACAGTGAATAAGGAAGATTAGAAGAACTGACACATTTGAGTTATGGTGCTGGAGAAGAATATTGAATGCATGGACTACAAGAAGAACAAAAAATACCTATATTGGAAGAAATTCAGCCCAAATTCTTAAATTCAAGGATATCACACCTTCATCTCTCATACTTCAGACACATTAATAGTAGGGTCCAGTCACTGGAGAAGTACATTATGATTTGTAAAGTAGAGGGTCGGTGAAAAAGATTAAAATCTCAATGAGATGGAGTCACGTTGTGGCAACAGGAATTGTGAAGATGGCTCAGGACCAAGAAATATTTTGTTCTGTTGTGAATAGGGTTGCTATGGGTCAGAGTTGACCCAACAGCAGCTAACAACAACAACAAATACCTTAATAAATATGACATTTTAAAATGGATTAGGAAATACATAAGTTTGCTATGAGCTGGAATCAACTCTATGGCTGTGGATTTTAAGAAATGTACACAATTTAATCACCAAATTTAATGATAATTAACTTCTAATAAATCTTCCAAATCCTGAAATTAAATTATTAAAATTATTGAAAAAATTTGAGTAAAATATAGAATATACTACTGTTGTTTTCTTATGTGATTAAAATATCCTTTGAGAAAAGTTTAGTCTATAAATTAAAGCATTTTTTTTCTTTCTCCTCCCCTCTTTCTTTTACACACACACACACACACACACACACACACACACACAGACAAAGAACATTATAGAACTTTGACAACTCAACGTAGCTATCTTTGGGATCAGCGCAAAAACATGGCAAGACATTGAATGCATAGATATAGAATGATTTCTGTCCATTCCTTTAATATGATATTAGTTTAGCCAGGCTCTGGATTGAAGCAAAATTAAGGGAGTAAATTTAGTAGTCATAAATATCATTGGAAAATTAACAGCATTGCTAATAGCCAATGACTATCAAAAACTTGTTTGGGTGCAGATGCAGAGATGGAGGAAATGTGTCAGTTGCCACACACCAGTGAAAATTGCATGCTCAGGATCTTTAAAGACAATTCCCTGGGGTCTTCCAAAAATAGATGATAAAATTTTTGTTTCAGTGGCAGGTAGGTGTGAGCCAGAGAGATGTATTTGACACTATATCTAATGAGCAGACAAATGTTCCAAATCCTGATGCTTTGATCTTTGATGTCACTGAAGCTGTTTCTATACTAAGCCATCAAACAAACTGAAAGCAAAATGATGTGTGATGTTTATGAATGCATTTGAATATCAGAATTGCTTATTTATTTTAAGGAGAGTAAATTTTAGCTGTGTTGGATGACAGTGAACTGATGTCCAAAATGACCTTGATGTCTGAGTTTCTAGTTTTCACTCTGCCCCTCCCTAGCTCTGAGACTGGGTCAGAAACTTGATCTTTCTACATCTCATTTTCCCCACAAATGAAACAGGAGGGTTACTACATAAGAGATTAAGAAATGGCTAGATGTAGTATCCCAGTACCATAGACTGGGTTCTCTAGAGAAGCAAAACCAGTTAATTTTATATGTGTATATATGCAGAGATATTTATATCACAGAAATGGCTCACACAGTTGTAGAGACTGGTAGGTTTCACATTTGTGGGTCAGATGTCAGGCCAGAGATTTCTCCTGACTCATGTAACTAAAGGAGGTGATGAGCTCATGATTGAATGCTGGTTGTACATGCAAATAAACCCAAGGGAAGTAAAATGGTAGGCTGCTGACAACTCCCAGGAATGGCAACTAATATGGCAGGCCATTGGTTCAAGTCTAGAGAACTGAAGGTCAGATGATGAGCCAGATGCAGTATATACATTAAGCAAAAATCAAACAAGTTTTGCTCGTGCATCTACATGCATTAGAAGCAGGCTACAACCCCTTTCATTTGATTAACTGCTTGTAGCATATTCCATCATAGAGTTGGTTACAACACATAGACGTCATCAAGGGAATGACTGTATCATAACTTCCAAATCACTTCAGACATCACACCAGACATTTTTTGTTTTTGTTTTTTCTTTGTTTAGGATTTTGCTTTTGGCATATATCTTGTTTAAAAATATTTTGAATATGTTGTTAACATTGCCATATAGAAATATTGTATTCATATGTACAATATGGATTCATAGTTGCTTCAGAAAACCCTGAAAATAATCCAGCAGCATATTTCAGCATGGCATCAAATAGTTGTTAGAACTGAGTTGCAACTTACATGTTTAATTGTCATGTTTTAGCAAACTGTCCCACCCATCTGTCACAGCAACCTGACTTGGTATGAGTAGGAGTTCATGAAACATAGATAAGCCACTAGAGGTCCCTTCCAAAATTAAGAGGCCATGCCTACAATATAAGTACTCCAAACAGCAAAATCACTGAAAAATGTCATTAAAGGTTGAAATCTACCAAGTTCTTATTCTTCCAGATAGTACATATGGCTCACCAATCATTTGTTTATACATTAGCCTTGAAGTAAGTCTTTTAACAGGAAAAGAGAGAAAATGGGGAAAAAAAAACAAACACACACAAAAAAAAAAACACAAAAAAAACAAACTATCTAAAGATGTAGCTATTGCTCAGTACCCAAGAGCAGATGCATGACAGAGCTCTATCTAACACCCCATGATAGAGCTATATAAGTTGATCAACTGCTTTAGCAACTGATCTTTTATTTTCAGAAATTTACATTATTACTAAATTCAATTGAATGAACATTTATGAGCACTTACTGAGGATCACATGCTGTATGACAGAACAAAATAACATAGATGAAGAAGACAGTTCCTGTCTTCAGAGTCTCAGACATTTAAATGCATAATTATAAGATACTTTAATGATGAATATATGAAATTAATAAATACAAATAAATATAATACAAAGACAGCATAAATAATAAGTAGCTCTCCAGAGCCTTTGCATTTTTTTTTCCTCTGCCCAGAACACTCTTTTCTAAGTTCTCAAATGATTTGTCCTTATCCTCCTTCATGTCTTTGATCATATGTCTTTGCTGATCTTTTTGCTTAAATTCATCCTGAACCCTAGTATTGGCATCTTTTAATATATTTGCTTCTTTACATTCTCCATATCAATGTGATAATCTTTCATTCTCTATATTTTACTGATTTATTTTAACTCCTGTCCTTGACTATAATGTAAGCTACATGAGGGCAGGGGTTTTTCTTTCCTTCTCATTTATTTATTTAATATTTTGTTCACAATCAGTTACACAGTTACTAGAACAGAAACTAATACATGGAAGGCATGGGATGAATATTAATTGAATGCTTCAATGAATGATATCAACCGTTCTCATCAGTAACAGCAGGCACGTTTCCTAAGGAGAAGATTTCTGAATACATGGGTTTTGAAGGATGAATGAAAATTACTATGTTAAATGAACACCACTTGTCTGTCATTTTGTCAAAATGTGGTGGCTTGTATGCTGCTGTGATGTTAGAAACCATGCAATTTGTATTTTAAATACCAGCAGTATCATCCATGGCAGACAGGCTTCAATGGAGCTTCCCGACAAATACAGACTAAGAAGCAGGAGAGTACTTTTGAATATTTAGAAACTGAAATTCTTAGGAACAGCATGGGAACATTATTAGATATAGTGTTGGAAATGAGCTCCTCAGGTTGGAAGACAATCAGAATAACACAAGGAATAGATGCTTCCTCAAAGCAGAGTTGACCATAATGTTGTGAATGGAGTAAATGTTTTGGGACCTGCATTTGATGATAGGGCACAAATCAAAATGAAGAGAAACAAGTTGTAAACATTCATGAATAATCAAACCATAGAATGTACACAATATGAATCTAAGAAAATTGGAAGTTGTCAAAAATTAAATGCAACAGATTGGTATCTTAGGCATTATTGAACTGAAATAGACTGGTAATGGCTATTTTGCATCAGCCAATCATATTGGTTGCTATGCCAGAAATGTTAAGTTGAAGAGGAATGGCATTGCATTCATCATAAAAAAGAACATTTCAAGATCTAAGTTGAAGTATAGAGCTGTCTGTGATAAGATAATAAATAAATGCCAGCAAGGAAGACTAGTTAACACCACTATTACTGAAATTTACACAACAACCTCTGAAGTCATTGATAATAAAATTAAAGAAGGCTTCCAACTTCTTCAGTCTGAAATTGACCAATCATGCAATCAAGATGCATTGGAAATTGTAGGTGACTGGAGTGTGCTGTCTAGAAACAAAGATCAAGCATTAATAGTTGAAAAATATGATCTCTGTGATAGAAATGATGCTGGTGATTGCATGGTAGAATTTTGCAAGAACAATGACTTATTCATTGCAAATACCTTTTAATTAATTAATTTTTATAACTTTTTATTGTGAATTGAGTGAAGGTTAACAGACAAGATCATCAGCTTTACATTCATCAAATAGATTAAACAAAGCATATAATTTGTTGAATATTTGCTTTGTTTAATCTCAGTGATTACAATCTCCTTCCTGCAACAACAGTTATCC
>NW_006408607.1:1480140-1482330 GCF_000296735.1 Chrysochloris asiatica | reverse complement strand
TTTAGTTACACATCTTCTACAATTATACTTGTGACAATAACAATTAATCTTGAAAATAATTACTCACAATTGAATCATAAACTCCTATCAGCATCATCCCCCATCCGCTTTCACCAGATCCATCTGGAGAAATGGAAAATTATTCATTCTTTGGGATTCTACCTTGCCCCCACCCCCACCAATTCTGAAACTATGCACACTCATGAATGTTTATAATCTAGCCACTCTGTGCCTTTATAGCCCCCCATTTTTGATATCCAATGTCTAGATTGCCTGTTCCTATAAAGCCAGTGTAATGAGGAAACACACTTGTTCATGGATGTGAAAAATACCTCCATTTCAGTTGAAATTTTGAGCAACTGCATCAATAAACAAAGATCCAGTTCATCTAATTGTAGCAATTTACCCTGGCTCACAGTATCAAGAATCTTAATCTTAATCTGA
Organism: Chrysochloris asiatica; assembly: GCF_000296735.1. Lineage (NCBI taxonomy): Eukaryota > Metazoa > Chordata > Mammalia > Afrosoricida > Chrysochloridae > Chrysochloris > Chrysochloris asiatica. The sequence continues at coordinate 1,481,886 of NW_006408607.1, read as the reverse complement.
CCAAGTTCTGGTCACTAGGTCAAATGGGTATTAGCTGCAAGTTTAGGAGTTTACACATCTCCCTAAACAGACCAATCAGGCCTTCCTTTTCTCTTGCTCATTTTAAGATCAATGGGTGTTCATCCACAGGTAGAGCCTGATGGTCATCAGTGAACTGACTAGACTGCTTGCAGGTTCCCTTCAAGTTTCAGTCTTAAAAGTAGGTTTTCCTTGATGGGTTGACTTTTTTCACCTTGTTACCTTTAAGCAAGTTTGCTTGATATTCGAACAGCCAAACAGTCTGGGTTATTTGTTTGTTTGTTGGTTGGTTTTCTGGAGGTCTGTCTTTCAATAAGAATCTTCTGTTCTCCTGGTAGTTTGTGGTTGGTCTGCATGTCTTTTCAAATGGGAATGTCCCCAAAACTCAGAAGGTTCAGTGTGGGGCTCAGGCTTCCATCTACAGACCCATTCTCTACAAAGGCTTAGCAGGAAGTCTACTTCCCTGGGCAAATTATAATTCCTTTTAAGCAAATACAATCAGTTATTGGCTTACAAGCTTTCTGTAATCGTAATTCCCAGTATTCATTTATATCATATAAATATACATAAATGTATATTTTATAGTAGTAGACATAGAAAACCAATATTCACAAGATAATCAAACACATAAACTTTTCATTTTTCTTTCCCCTCCTTTACCCATTCAGCCTATGTCTTGATCCATGTACATACTCACAAAACACTATTGTTCCAAGATTGTGTAAAAATCACTATTTACCTCTATCTCATTTAACCCATGCATACCCCTCTAAGTCTCCTCCTATCTTTATTCGTCATATGCCACCCTTACACTTTTGTGGCACATACTTTTTTAAACAACATAAGAGGTGACTACACATATGGAATACAAAAAGGAATTTGATTAGCTACATACTGTGGAGTTGGTTCCAACTCATTGCAACCCTGTTCAGGGTTTCTGAGGTGGTAAATCTTTATGGCAGCAGAAAGCCTCATCTTTCTCCCATGGAATAGCTGGTAGTTTTGAACTGATGATCCTGAGGCTAGCAGCCCAATTCATAACCATTATGCTACCATAGAGCTCCTGTATCAGGTAAAAGATGGTGGGAAAGTTCAATATCATTAGCCATAAAGAGGGAAGGCTGTGAAACATACTATCAATTGCTCATATACAAGCTATGGCTAAAGCTGAAGAAAATGAAAACAAATCTGAGAAATCGAAATCACGACCCTGAATATATCCCACCTGAGTAAATTAAGAAACTATTTCAAGAACTGACTCGATGAATTAATGATTGAAGACATCAAGAACATCATACAGGAAGTAAACAAAAGATAATTTAGACAGGAAAAGAAGAAAATACCAAAATGGATGTCAGAAGAGACTCTAATACTTGCTTACCAGTGTAGAGAAGCTAAAATAAATAGGAAAAATGAGGAAGCAAAATAACTGAACACACTCAGCTTTTCTCAAGCTGAAAGAACTGAAGAAAAAAAATGAACCTTGAATTGCATTGCTGGAGGAATTTTTGGGCAAAATAATAAATGATACAGAAAGCATCAAAAGATGATGGGAGGAATATAGAGAGTCACTGTACCAAAAAGAAATACTCAAGGATCAACCATTTCAAAAGGTAGCATATGATCAAAAATCGATGGAACAGAAGGAAGTATTCAAATATACGCTGAAAGCATTAGTAAAAAATAATGTTCCAAGAAATCAGGTTACGAAAATTGATTTTTTTTTTT
>NW_006408607.1:1477596-1479740 GCF_000296735.1 Chrysochloris asiatica | reverse complement strand
TATGCAGAGATTTATGGTTGCGTTGATGATAACAAAGTATGGATAACATTTTGAAAATGGGTATTCTAGAATACTTAGTTATATTCATGAGGAACTTGAGGTATTGAGTGATTTGAAATTAAGAAAGGTGTGTGCCAGGGCTGTACACATCACCATAATTACTCAATCGGTATGCTGAGCAAACACTCTGAGAAGCTGTATTATATGAAGAAAAACATAGCATCAAGTTTTCTGGAAGACTCATTAACTGTCTGCGATATTCAGATGATACATCTTTGCTGGCAGAAAGCAAATAAGATTTAAAATACTTACTGGTGAATATCAAAGAATATAGTATGCATTGTACTTCAATATAAAGAAAACAAAAATCCTCATAAGTGGATCAATAAATAACCTCATGATAAATGAAAAAAGTTTGAAATAGCCAAAGACTTAATTTTGTTTGGATTCACATTAAACACCCATGGAAGCAGCAATCAAAAAATCAAAGGATGTGTTTTACATTATACATATCTATTGCACAAGACCTCTTTAAAGTGTTAAACAGCAAAGATATAATCTGTTTGAGGACTAAGGTGTGCCTGATCCAAACCATGGTCTTTTCAATAGAGTCTCATATGCATGTGAAAGTTGGACAATAAATAAGAAAGGTCTTAGAAGAATATGAGTTATGGTTTTGGAGAAGAATATTGAAACCAGCATGGAGTGCCAAAAGAACAAGCAAATCTGTGTTGGAAGAAGTACAACCAGAATGCTGCTTACAAGCCAGGATAAAGAGACTTCATCTCTCACACTTGATAAGTTATCAAGAGGAACCTGCCCCTTGGCGTCCCAATGAGAGGGATTGGCAAATTGGCAGCAGGAATGGGCTCAAATGTAACATTTATGAGAATGTTTCAGGACTGAGCAATGTTTTGTTCTGTTATGCATAAAGCCTCTATGAGTTTTAATGCCTGGTTGGCACCAACCCCCACTAATAATGTTGAATGGGTGGAAAGAATGAATCTCAGGGAAGGAGAACAACAAGTGAATGGGCAGGGGTGTGAGAATGATCACTGCATATTTAAATATTGTATGTCTATAAATGTCATCAGTAAATGGAGTCCTATTGTGGCGCTATGAAATAAGCACCAGGCTGCCAACTGCAAGGGTAGAAGTTCAAACCCTACCCTACAAGATACTCCTTAGAAACCCTATTCAAGGTTGTTACCAACTGGAATCCAACTGAAGGCACTTACCAACAAAAGCAACATCATCATCAGTAACAATGACAGTGTAACATTTACATGCTCCACCTTCCAAGAATGTTAAATTATGCATAGATGCCATCAAGTCCATTCAGACTGATAGTGACCCTATGTGATAAAATAGAACTATAAGAGCCCTGGTGTGGCACTGTGGGCTAATGTGTCAGACTGCAAAGTCATTTGAACTGGAAGGTTGGTGGTTCAAGCTCACGAGCTTCTCCTTGGAAACTCTGTACAGGCTCGCTATGGGACAGAATTGACTTGACAGCACTTAACAACAAGAAGAAGAATAGGTTCTTACTGGTTGTTACCTCTATGAGAGCCAATCATTAGTTCTTTCTTCTATGGAGTCACTGATGAGATATAATTGCAAAAGTTTCAGTTAGCAGTTGAACACTTACCCTTTGTGCTACCAGAGCCCCTTCTAAGACTCTTTTAGGCCCTTTATGGAGTCCTGGTATGGCACTATATGACAGGTACTGGACTTCTAACCACAAGGTCAGTTGTTCAAGCCCATCAGCTACTTCTTAGAGACTCTATACAATATTGCTATTGATAGGAACGGACTCATGTTGTTGTTCTTGTTAGGTACCATCAAGTCGGCACTGACTCATAGCGACTTTATGCACAGCAGAACAAAACAATGTCCAATCCTGGGCCAACTTCACTGCTGTTGCCACGCTTGAGTCCATCGATGCTGCCACTTGGCCAATACATCTCGTTGGGGGTCTCCCTCTTTTTCTATGATCCTCCACCTTACCAAACATGATATCCTTCTCCAGAAACTGTTCCCGCCTGACAATATGTCCAAAGTGTGAGAGACGAAGTTTGGTCATCTTGGCCTCTAAGGAGCACTCTGGCTGCACTTCTTCCAAAACAGATCTATTGGTTCTTTTG
>NW_006408607.1:1474134-1475599 GCF_000296735.1 Chrysochloris asiatica | reverse complement strand
AACTTTTTATGATGGTTTGGATTTTCCCCATTTTCCAGATGCAGAAGAAGGGCTTATATAAATCACACATTTCACCCAAGCCACATGCATAGCAAGGGGCAAAGCTAACATTTTAGACTTGTTTGGTGGCTACCAACCTGTGTTCTGTCTGCAGGAAGGCTTCTAATCTTAATTTACTCAATGCTGGCACCATAATCTATAAACAGGGTTCCTTCTTAACAAAGCACAACTTATTATTTTCATGGATTTGAGTCTCTCAAGAGAATTTTCATAAAGCACATATGTTCATAAAAGGATTAGATGGCATACTGAATCTTCAGTTCTCTAATATCGAATGACTTGCTGGCAAATCAAATTGATGCCCCTTCCCAGATTTCATTTGTGTAGCTGTCTATCTAAGCACACACACTTTCTGATAAAAAAGTGAAAACTTTCAGCTAATGTCTTCCATGCTGTTTGCAAGAAGTCTTTATGATATTTTTAAAGAAAGAGAGGAAGGGGACATTTTATATAAAGAGGAAATAATAACTCCTCATTTCAGCATACACTAATCTTTTCTCTGTATGGGCTGCTATTAGGCATTTGTTTAGCTGGTGCTGGTTTGGAAATCCATTGAATACACAGTGTTTATTTCTAAGCATTATTTTTCTCTTCCACTCTGTTATGTTTCTGGGGAATATTTGCATTTAGATGCTACTTGTGTGCAGTAAGGAAAAGGCCATCCACACTTTGAAGGCAATCAGAAAAAATAGTTAAAGAGAGTGAAAGGAAAGACAGTTATAAAGGGGAGAAGCAGAAAGAGAAAGTGAGCAAAAGGGGCTGATTGATTTAGCTTCAGACAAAATAATGGGAAATCAAGAGAGACACAGACATGAGTAAGGAAAGTCAGACACAAATCAAAGGCAATGAGGGTACTACAATTAATATTCAACTTTCATCTTCAAAGGAGAAGTTGAAAGTTGAAGGAAAAACAAAGGAAAGGAGTAAATAGAATGCTCAAGATAATAAGTGGGGAGACACAGCATTGGAAAAAAAAGAGGATTGTGTGGCCAAGTTTGGCATGTAAATAGTTCAATAAAATAGCATTTTTATAATGCTACAAAATATTTCCAGAAAAGTAGCAGTTCATTAATTCACTCATTCAGTGTGTATAGTGGTTCAGTAGCAAAATTCTTGTCTTTGATGCAGTGGACCAGGGTGTGATTGCCACTCTATTTAGCTGACGGTCAGTCACCACACATCTGTCAGTGGCAGCTTGTATGTGGTGATAATGTTGAACAGAGTTTCTGGGAAGCTTCTTGATTAAGAAACACCAGGAAGCAGGCCTAGAGGTCTACTTCAGAAAACAAGCATTAAACAACTCTGGATCTGCAACTGATCACAGAGATAGCACAGGATTTGGTGGTATTTTCTTCTCTTGTGCATAAGATTGTTGTGAGTCAGAGACAGGCTCCATGGCTGTGAA
>NW_006408607.1:1471406-1473397 GCF_000296735.1 Chrysochloris asiatica | reverse complement strand
ATCTGTGTTGTTTAAATGAATGTTCCCTGCATCAAACAGGAGAATCATATATTGTCTATTTCATAATGATGCCCATTGACTTATCCTTGACATCTGTATCACCTGCCATGTGTCTTGGGTTTCAAGAGCCGAAAAAGGAAAAAGAACAGGACCAGAAAAAAAAAAAAAAAAATGCTGAAAGATAAGTACTATAATTTGCCAAGATTAAAGCAAAGAAATACAAGTCATGTTTTGACAGAATAACTAGTAGCCTATTTTCTGAAAGATACTAATCAGAACAGAAGGAAACTGGGCAAGTATGCACATACGTATATGAGGTGAGCGTATGCATGAATGTGGGGTGAGCATTTCAACACATGATAGGAATGATTTCATTGAAATCAGTGAAGATCTGTATTATACTGAAGGAGAGACAAAAAATGTTGAGTCCAAAAATAAGTGCTGAGTTTTAACATGTACTAGGTAAAGCAAGTAGTTCCGTTGTGGCATTGTGGGTTAATGTGCCAGACTGCAAAGCTGTTTGAACTGCAAAGTCGGCAGTTCAAGCTCACCATCTGATCCTTGGAAACCCTATACATGGTTGCTATGGGTCAAAACTGACTAAACAGTACTTAACAATAACAAACAACAGGTAAAGTAGCTGTAAGTGGGGAAAACAAGTTTTGAGGTCAAAGTCAATAATTTTATTCTTAACTGAACAATTGCAACCTCCAAAACTACTCTCCTTCATTTTAAGTCCTTTGAATTTGTGTACATTTTTCTTATTGATCTATCATTATTCTACCTGAATCACAGGTCTGACCTAACTACAAAAGTTTTCTATTTAATTGATGCTTAGTGGATCATCTATAACCTGACCATACACTCCCTTTTTAACTTACCATTCATTTTATCCTTCTCTAATCTTTGAATTGATGCTTGTGAGTTATGGTGTTAGAGGAGAATATTGAAAGTGCCATGGGCTGCCAAAAGAACCAACAGATCTGTGTTGGAAGAAGTACAGCCCGAGTGCCACTTGGAGGCTAGGATGGCCAAACTTTGTCTTTCATACTTCAGACATGTTGTCAGGAGCGACAAGTCACTGGAGAAGGATATCATGCTTGGTAGGGTGGATGGTCAGAGAAAAAGAGGAAGACCTCCAGCAAGATGGATTGGCAAAATGTCAGTATCAATGGGCTCAAGCATGGAAATGATAGTGAGATCGGTCCAGGATCGGACAGTGTTTTGTTCTGCTGTGCAAAAGGTCGCTATGAGTTGGCACCAATTTGATGGAACCTAACAACAACAGTCCTTGGAAACCCTATACAGGGTTGCTATGGGTCGTATTGATGACTTGACAGTACTTAACAACAACAACAAAAACAATATAAATTGCCCAGAGAAATGTGCTTCTTGCATGACATTTGCAGTATATAAGTGCTTATGTGGAATTCTGAGCCCCATCCAGAACCTTCTAAGGTGGGGCATCCCCACTAGAATGGATAAGCAGACCAGCCTGAAACAGCTAGAGCAATACAAGATACATCTTCAAGAAAGATTAACAGGAAAAATCCAAAGTAAAACTCGAAGTATAATTAGCTACTACAATAATAAGCAAGATGTTTGCCAAGGAATCACCAAAGTAAACAATCAAGTTCCTCCAGGAGAAACCACCCTCTAAGACTGAAACTCAAAGGGAACACATAAGCAGGTATATAAGGTTGCTGGCAACCACATTGGTCTACTGGTGAGTAAAAGAGGGAGAAAGGCAGCAATGAAGAAATGTGCTAAGTTCCATAGACTCTCATTGACATAGAGATGAGAGAGAGACTAGGAAGGGCTGGTTGGTCTGAAGTATGTTGAGACTAAGGACTCCTGAGCTTATCAACAAGGGCATAGTCATGGAGGGCTAGAGCTGAGAGTAATGCATCCAGCTGATATGAAGTGAGGGGAGATGGCAATAATACCAAACTTGCAGATAGTACCCAATTTGGCCTAGCCTTGATGACTTG
>NW_006408607.1:1469174-1470406 GCF_000296735.1 Chrysochloris asiatica | reverse complement strand
CAAATACTCTTAAATAATGATGCATGGAGAAGATTGTAATCATTGCATTGAAACAATCATGTAAATCCAGTGCTGTCCCATGTAAACTATCACTCAGTTCTTAATAAAAACTTAATATATATTATCTCTTTTGAATCTTCACTGTAATTCTATGAAGTTGAATTTTATGTCACATAATACAACATATATTCCACCAATGTACTCTCAGTTTTTTACAAAGCATGTTGCTGTGATACTGGAGGCTATGCCACTAGTATTTTCAATGCTGGTAGGGTCACCTAAGGTGGATAGGTTTCATTTGAACTTCCAGACTGAGGCAGACTCTAAACAAGGAGAAACAGACTACTTCTAGATGTTTATCCACAGAAAACCTTATGAATAGAAGCAAGACACTGTTAGCACCAGAGTATTGAATACAGATACTTGATGAAGAGCACTAGAATATTGTTAGATATAGTGATAGAAGATTAACTACTCAGGTTGAAAGCACACAAAATAAGAAGGGGAGAGGAATTGTCCCCTCACAATAAAGTTGACCACGATAACATAATTGGAGTAAGCTTTGGGGACCTTCATTTGCTGATGGGTCACAACTCAAAATGAGGATAAACAGTTACAAACATCCATTAGCAATTACAAAATGAAATGTATAATGTATGATTCTAGGAGATTTGACAATTGTCATACATAAATGGAAAGCATAGTCATTGATATCCCAGGCATAAATGAAGTGCAATGGAATAGTATTGACCATTTTGAATCTGATAATCTCAAGGTTTACTATGCTGGGAATGACCAATTGAAAAGGAACAGCCTCACATTCATAAAAAAAAAGAACATTTCAAGATCTGCAAGTACAATGGTGTCTGTGATAGAATAATGTCCATACACCTATTATTAAAATTTACACAATTGGTACTTCCAGTGCTTCCCTGACCAGTAGCACGGGTAGGGTAGGGCAGGCTCCAGGGGGAAAGGGGTGGTATCGCACAAAGGAAACCTCCATCTAGCTGAAAGACAGCCTATGAGCAAACGTAAGATCTTATGTTTCAACATTCTGAACTTGCTTTTTAAAACGATCAAATTGCTGAGGAATTACAGGCATTTTGAGCTTTTTCCCACTTGCACTCAGCTCCCAAGAAAACAAAAATCCTCACCACTGGACCAATAAACAACATTCTTATCAATGGAGAAAAGATTGAAGTTGTCAAGGACTTCATTCTTCTTGGATC
>NW_006408607.1:1468115-1468709 GCF_000296735.1 Chrysochloris asiatica | reverse complement strand
CCAGTGACTGCCTCCGCCCCCTGTAGAGCTTAGAGGGCATGGCTAGAGCAAGTCCGTTCAGAAAAAGGCACTTCCAGAGGAGAGGAAGCATAAATGAATAAAGCCGAACAAAGCCGCAGAAGCTGACATAGCCCCTCCCAAAGGGGTCTCTTTGCCATGGTAAGGGATATCAGCATGGATATCAGGTAATTCAGGATACCCACAGTACAGAGAGACACAGAGAGGCATATTGAAGTCATCAGACACAGACGCCACCTGCCTGCAGCCACAATCCCTCAACCTCCACTGCCTCTGCCTAGGTTGGCCCACCGAGGCCCAGGCCAGCCCCAGGCATAGGCCCGCCCACCAAGGCCAAGGCCCTCTCAAGGCCCAGACACACCCACTGAGGCCAAGGCCCACCCTGAGGCAAAACCCGCCCACAGCCTGGCCGCAGAAGCCTAGGCCCAACCAAGACCCAAATTGCCCACCCACAACAAAGGCCAAGGGCTGCCCGCACGCCGCCAGGCCCAACCTAGGCCCAAATCATCAGCCCGCCACTGTGGCCCAGGCCGCTGACAGCCCAGCCGCCGAGGCCCAGGCCGCCAGAGGCTCAAC
>NW_006408607.1:1435175-1457657 GCF_000296735.1 Chrysochloris asiatica | reverse complement strand
ATTTTCAATGGATGTTTACAACTGTTTCTCTTCATTTTGTTATTCACCATTATTGTGGAAATGACAGACTTACACAAGGGTTCCATCACAAAAATGCACTAAGTGTTAAGTTTATTAGAATTTTTATAAAAAATATCATTGGGGTTAACCTCTCTGCACACAGGAAGAGACAATAAAACAGATAAATAACAAGATCTAGTTTAACATATATTGAGCCTTTGTATTATTCTAGAGGAAAATGTCAAAAATTAACTTTAGTATTTTTGTTGTTAATTTTCATCAAGTATAGGAATTCAAAGAAATGTATGGTGGGTTTGAGCCAGCAAGCTTGTAGTTAGCAGTCCAATTCTTAACCTACAATGCCACACCAAGACTTCTTTGTATTCTGTTTCACTTGTTTTGATCTGAGACATGAGATGTGTTTGGGTTTAGAATAAAAAGTGTGACTCTTGATGAAGATATTTTCTTATGTTTTATAGTCATAATTTCTTACCTTAATTGGAATCAACTATTCAAGACAGATAGTCAGTTATCTACTTAGTATTAGCATTTAAGAATCTAGAATGTGTTTTATATAAGGGTTTTGAAGGATTTCTCCAAAAGCATCTCCAGTGATTCTTCTTTCCATACTCTGTTTGTAGATATCATCAAACACAATTCCATTCAAGTTTTAAAGCTGTTGAGTAATAGTAAAAAAAAAAAAACCCCACTAATCTACTATTCGTAGGTGCTGTTGAATTGGTTTTGACTCATTTGTTGTTGTTGTTGTTAGGTACCATTGAGTTGGTGTCAACTCATAGCAGCCTTAGGTACAGCAGAACGAAACACAGCCTGATCCTGGGCCAACCTCACTATTGTTGCCTTGCTTGAGTCCATCAATGCTGCCACTTGGCCAATCCATCTCGTTGGAGGTCTTCCTATTTTTCTCAGAACCTCCATCTTACCAAACATGATATCCTTCTCCAGCGACTGGTCCCTCCTGACAATATGCCCAAAGCATGAGAGATGAAGTTTGGCCATCTTGGCCTCCAGGGAGCACTCTGGCTACACTTCTTCCAAAACGGATCTATTGGTTCTTTTGGCAGTCCGTGGCACTTTCAATATTCTCCTTCAACACCATACTCAAAGGCATCAATTCTTCTACAGTCTTCCTTATTCACTGTCCAGCTTTCGCATCCATAGGAGGTTACTGAAAATATCATGGCTTGGGTCAGGTGCACCTTAGTCGTCAAGCTGACATTTTTGCTCTTCAATACTTTAAAAAGTTCTTGTGCAGCAGATTTGCCTAATGCAATACATCATTTGATTTCTTGACTGCTGTTTCCATGAGTGTTGATAGATGATCCAAGAAGAATGAAATCCTTAACAACTTCAATATTTTCTCTATTTATAAGAATGTTGTTTATTGGTACAGTGGTGGATTTTTATTTTCTTTACATTGAGATGTAATCCATACTGAAGGCTGTGCTTTTTGATTTGCATCAGTAAATGTTTTAAGTCCTCATCACTTTCAGCAAATAATGTTGTATCATCTGCATATCGCAGGTTGTTAATGAGTCTTCCTCCAATCCTGATGCCATGTTTTTCTTCATATAACCCAGCTTCTCAGATTATTTGTGTAGCATATAGGTTGAATAAGTATGGTGAAAAAAACACACAACCTTTTCACACACCTTTCTTAATTTTAAACCACTCAGTGTTCTTATGTTCTGTTAGAACAACTACCTCTTTATCCAAGTACAGATTCTTCATGAGTACAATTAAGTGTTCCGGAATACTCATATTTCTCAATGCTGTCCATAGTTAGTCATGATCCACACATTTGATTTATATAGTGTTTCCAAGGCTGCAACTATTTACAGGAGCAGAAATCCTCATTTTTTTTCTGACAGAACAGTTAGTGGGCTTGAACTGCTGACCTTGTGGCTAGCTGTCCAGTGTTTATCCTGTAGAAATCCAGATTAGATCTGTTCTTTATTTTCTTTGTGACTTTGAATGATTTACTTGACCCTGAAGTCTTTTGACCTTTGTGTTCTCTGCCAGCACAAGTAATTTGACTTCTCTTTGACTTACTAGTATGACCTTGGGTAGATCATTTAAACATACAGAAGCCTGACTTTCCTCATATTTCCTCCTGCACACACCTTCATATTCATTTATGGCAAATCGATCCTTGGAGTCATCCTTGCCTCCTACCTCTCACACCCCATATACAATCTGTCAATAAATTCAGTGGCTGGTATCTTCAACTTCTCTCTTCAAAGTTAGAATATAAAATTATATAACATTTTACTTTTTTTTGGATTTCTGTCTTCAAAATCAGATGTGTATTTTATATTAACTGCACATCTCAATTTCCACTAGCCATATACCAGATGTTTAATGGCTTCATGAGATTAGAGGTTACTGACCTATATAATATAGATTTAGACTCTCAGCCGGTGGGTTCCCAAGTGCCGTCTTCTCGCCCTTAAAGTGGTTGCAGCTGGAAGGAATGACAGATGGAGTGGATACCGCCCAGAACCGGGAAAGGAGTCAGCAAGGCACCATGCGTGAGATCCTGCACATCCAGGCGGGTCAGTGAAGTAACCAGATCGGCGCCAAGTTTTGGGAGGTCATCAGTGATGAGCCCGGTATCGACCCCACTGGCAGTTAAGATGGCGAAAGTGACTTGCATCTGGAGAGAATCAATGTCTACTACAAGGAGGCTGCTGGTAACAAATACATACCCCGAGCCATCCTGGTGGATGTGGAGCCCGGCACCATGGACTCTGTCCGGTCCAGGCCATTTGGCCACATCTTCAGGCAGGACAACTTCGTGTTTGGCCAGAGCGGTGCCGGCAATAACTGGGCAAAGCGCCACTACACAGAGGGGGAAGAGCTGGTGGACTCGGTGTTGGATGTGGTGCGGAAGGATTCTGAGAGCTGTGATTGTCTCCAGGGCTTCCAGCTGACCCACTCCCAGGGGGGCTGCACAGGGTTCGGGATGGGCACGCTGCTCATCAGTAAGATCAGGGAGGAGTACCCCGACCGCATCATGAACACCTTCAGCGTAATGCCCTCCCCCAAGGTGTCAGACACTGTGGTGGAGCCCTATAATGCCACGCTCTTGGTCCACCAGCTGGTTGAGAACACAGATGAAACCCACTCTATCCACAAGGAAGCCCTGTATGACATTTGCTTCTGCACCCTGAAAGTCACCACTTCCACATACGGGGACCTCAACCACCTGGTGTCTGCCATCATGAGCGGGGTCACCACCTGCCTGCGGTTCCCAGGCCAGCTGAACGCAGACCTCAGCAAACTGGCTGTGAATATGGTGCCCTTCCCACGGCTGCATTTCTTCATGCCCTGCTTCGCTCCCCCTGACGAGCCAGGGCAGCCAGTAGTACCGTGCCCTGACCGTGCCGGAGCTCACCCAGCAGATGTTCGACTCCAAGAACACTATGGCAGCCTGTGATACCTGCCATGGCGGCTACCTGATGGTGGTTGCTATTTTCCAAGGCCACATGTCCATGAAGGAGGTGGACGAGCAGATGCTCAACGTGCAGAACAAGAATAGCAGCTACTTCGTGGAGTGGATCCCAAAAACGTCAAGACCACCATGTGCGACATCTCGCCCTGCAGCCTCAAGATGTCAGCCACTTTCATCCGCAACAGCACGGCCATCCAGGAGCTGTTCAAGCGCATCTCGGATCAGGTCACGGCCACGTTCCGGTGCAAGGTCTTCCTGTACACCTGCGAGGGCATGGACGAGATGGAGTTCACCGAGGCAGAGAGCAACATGAACGACCTGGTGTCCGAGTACCAGCAGTACCAGGATGCCATGGCCTATGAGCAAGGGGAGTTTGAAGAGGAGGAGGGTGAGGATGAGGCTTCAATTCAGAAGTGAAAGCAGGTTAGGGAAAGAATTAGGAGGAAAGAAAGGGGGAGGGGGTTTTCTGATTAAATATCTTGGCAATGGAAGGAAAAAGCATGGTTGTATTTAGGTGTGTCCTAGGTCTCTGGTGCTCTTTCCTGTTGCCTGTCATTGTTACAACAATGTAACATTTGCAATATTTCTGAACTACTGCTGTACTGGCTAAAATCGCATAAATATTTGTGTTCTTAAAAAAATTAAAAATACAGGTTTAGAGATTGATGGTGCTGTGGGTTAATGTATTGGATTGTGAAGTGTGATTGAACCACAAGGTTGTCAGTTCAAGTTCAACACCTGCTGCTCGGATGCAGGGTCATTATGGGTTTAAACTGACTTGCCGGCACTTAACAACAGCAAATATGATTGTTGTTGATGATGTTGTTGTTGTTAAGTGCCATGGAGTCGATTCTGACCCATAGTGACCCTGTAGAAGGTTTCCAAGGAGTGGCTGCTGAGTTTGAACTGCCAACTTTGCAGTTCAAACTGCTTTGCAGTTTGTTGAATTAACCCATAGCACCACACCAAGGTACCATCAAATCAGGACCCACTGATGGCGACTCTATGAACAGAAGAACAAAACACTGACCCATCCTGCCCAATCGTTGCTACCTTTGAGCCTATTGAAGCTGCCACTGTGCCAATCCATGTTTTGGGGAGTCTCTTTATCTCTGATCCTCCACTTTGCCAAACATAATATCCTTTTTCCCGGGACTGGTCCAACCTGATAATATGTTCAAAGTATGAGAGACAAAATCTGGTATCCAAAAAGTATTCTGGCTGTGCTTCTTCCAGAACAGACTGGTTTGTTCTTCTAGAAGTCCATGGCATTTTAAAAATGCTCCTCCAACACCACAACCAAATCCATCAATTCATCTATGTTCTTCCTTATTCACTGTCCAATTTTCCATGCATATGAGGTTACTGGAAATACCATAGCTTGAGCTAGCCACACTTAAGTCCTCCAGCTGATGTCTTTGATCTTCAACAGCTTAAAGAGGGCTTCTGCAGCAGATTTGCCTAACACGCTACATCATTTGATTTCTTGACTGCTGCTTCTATGAGTATTGATGGTTGATCTAAAAAAAAAAATGAAGTTTTTGACAACTTCAATCTTTAATCCATTTATGTGGATGTTTTGTATTGGTACAGTGGTGAAGATTTCCATTTTCTTTGCATTGAAGTGCAACCCATACCTAAGACTGTGGTCTTTGATCTTCATCAGTAAGTATTTTAAGTCTTCTTCACTTTCAGCAAGCAAGGTTGTATCAGCTGCCTATCGCAGGTTGTTACTGACTCTTCCTCCAATCCTAATGCCATGTTTTTCTTAATGCAATCCAGCTTCTTTGTTTATGTGCTCAGCATTCAGAGTGAATAAGTGTGGTGAAAGAATACAACTGTGATGCACACCTTTCCAAATTTAAACCATTCGGTATTTACTTGATCTACTCAAAAATTGCCTCTTGGTGCACGTACAGGTTCCTCATGAGCACAATCAAGTGTCCCAGAATAATCAGTCTCTACAGTGTTGTCCATAGTCTGTCATGATCCACACAATCAAAATCCTTTGTGTAGTCACTAAGCACAGGTAAACATCTTTCTGGTATTCTCTAATTTGAACCAAGATCCATCTGAAATCAACAATGATATCCCTCATTCCATGTCCTGTTTTGTATCTGGTTTGAATCTCTGAAAGTTCTCTGTCAATGTATGGTTGCAATGTTTTTTGTTTTGTTTTGTTTTTTTGCCCATCTATAGACTTTTATTCAGGGTGAGGAAGGTAACCTCTGCCAGAGAGAGACGGCAGGAGGCAGAAGGGAAGAGAGGAAGAAGAGGATTGCAATGTATTTTTGTACTATCTTTAACAAAATTTTACTTGAATGCGATATTACTGATATTGCCTAATAATTTCCACATTCCATTTGGTCACTTCTCTTTGGAATGGGCACAAATATGAATCTCTTACAGTCAGTTGACCAGGTAGTCTTCCAAATTTCTTTGCATAGATGAATGAGTGACTCCAATTCTGTATCAGTTTGTTGAATTATTTTAATTTGCATTCCATCCAGTGCCTTGTTCTTTGCCAATGCCTTCAACACAACTTGGACTTCTTATTTCAGTATCATTGACTTTTGATCAAATGCTACATACTGAAATGGATTATTTATTTATCTATGATACGCTGTACCATTTATTTATGATATACTGATTTTGTGTATTCCTTTCATATTATTTTGATGCTTTGTGATTGTAAGATATTAGGCTGTAACAGAGCTGTGCAGGAAATTTCAAAGTACAGTTCAAAAAGACAAACTCAAGTGTTTGAATGAAATGTTCAAGGACCTGGATTTAGAAAACCCAAAAGGAAAAACACTCTCATCATTTCCCAAGCTGAAAGAACTGAAGAAAAAATTCAAGCCTTAATTTTTAAAATTGAAAAACTCTATGTGCAAGTTATTGAATAATGCAGAAAGCATCAATATAAGATGGAATAAATACAAAGAATTACTGTAACAAAAAGAAATGTTCGATGTTCAGCCATTTCAAGAGGTAGCATATAATGAAGAACTGATGGTACTGAAAGGAGAAGTCCAAGCTGCACTGAAGGCATAGGCAAAAAAACAAAACAAAACAAAACAAAAAACAAGGCTCCAAGAGTTCATGAAATAAAAATTGGAATCTTTCAAAACACTGATAAAGCACTAAAAGTAGTCACTTATCTATGTCAAGAAACTTGGAGATCTATTACCTGGCCAACCATGTTAAATCAATTCCTACGTGTACCCATTCCAAAGAGAGGTGACTCAAAAATCATTGGACAATGTCATTAATATCACATGCAAGTAAAATTTTGCCAAATATAATTTAAAAATGTCTGTAATACTATATCAACAGGCAACTGTCAGAAATTCAAGCCAGATTCAGAAGAGGATGTGGAATGAGAGATATCATTGCTTACATCAGTTGAATCTTGGCTGAAAGCAGAGAATACCAGAAAGATGTCTAATTGTGCTTTATTCATTATACAACAGCTTTCAACTGTGTGGATCATGACAATCTATAAATAACATTGCATATCATGGATATTCCAGAACACTTAATTTTGCTTATGACGAACCTGTACTTAGACCAAGAGGCTATCATTTGAACAGAACAAGGGGATACTGAATGGCTTAAAATCAGTAATGGTGTGTGCCAGGATTCCACCATACTTGTCAGATCTGTATGTTGAGTAAATAATCTGAGAAGTTAGATTAAATGAAGAAGAATGTGGCATCAGGAATGGAGGGAGACCCATTAACACCTGTGATGGGCAGATGATGCAACTGGAAGGGGAAAGGACTTAAAATACTTACGAGGATCAAAGACCACAGCCTTCAGTATAGATTGTACCTCAGTGTATAGAAAACAAAATGTCTTTACAACTAGACCAGTAAATAACATTATGATAAATGAAGAAAAGATTGAAGCTGTCAAAGATTTCATTTTGCTTGTAGCCAGAATCAATACTAATGAAAGCAGCATTCTAGAAATTAAACATGGGATTGCATTAGGTAAATCTGCAGAACAAGGCCTCTTAAAATGTTCAAGGGCAAAGATATCAATTTGAGAACTAAGGTGAGCCTGATCCAAGCCACGGTATTTTCAATACTATGTGTAATACATGCATAAGAATACAATGTATTACACATAGTATTGAAAGTGGAGAATGAATAAGGGATACTATAGATGCATTTTCACTTTGATGTCAAAGAAAAATATCAAAAGTAACTTGGACTGCCAGAAGAACAAACAATTATGTGTTCAAAGAAGTACAGCCAAAATCCTTAGAAACCAGAATGTCAAAACTTTGTCTCTCATAATTTAGACATGTTATCAGGAGGGACCAGTCCCTAGAGGACATCATGCTTTGTAAAGTAGAGGATTAGGGAAAAAGAGGAAAACCTTTAAATAGATAAGCACAGTGTCAGCTGCAATGGACTCAAGTGAACAATTGTGAGAATGGTGCTGGACAGGGCATGTTGTGCATAGGGTCACTGTGAATTGGATCCTACTCAATGGCATCTAACAACAATAACAATGGAGAGATTCATTAGCGAGGTACAACTGAGTTCAAGGTTAGAGCAAGAAAGAAAAGGGATAAATTAAGTGATAGTTGGATTCTTTTCTTATTATTTATACCATGAATACAATTGCTTTCTCTGCTTATATATTAAAGGAGCTCACACAGATATTCCTTTTCCTTCCACTCATTTGTGTATTCATTTCATAATAATTTTGATTAATGACAAAGAACTAAGTACTAACTCAATGTTCTAAAAGTACAGCTGTATGTCTCCATCCCTGTCATACAAGGGCATTAGAATACTTTCTCTTGATGACTTTTCAAGGTGCCATGTAATCATTATAAAGTGTAGAGGCAATGAGAATCCTTATAGATATTAGATACACAATTACTTATAACATGCTTGACTTAAAGTAAGCATTTTGTACAGCTTCTTTCTTAAACTCTTAAAGCACCTTAAGTTGTCAAAATAATAAGTCATTCTACCAAGTATTGAAGAGTAAAACTGTTGACAAAAATTTCCACCTTCTTGGTAATTTCAGAATCACTGAGTAGTAGAATTTGATGGGATCTTTAAAGATCATCTAGTCCCACATTCTCATTCTATAGAAATTGGCATGTGGCTCCTATGAAGATGAGTGACTTTTCCAAGACCGTATAATTCTAAGATGGAATAGTTCTGGGTCCTGATTTTTAATACTCTGTTTTCATAATTCTAAGCTGCATGTACAAAAAGAAAAAAAGAAAAAAGATTGTTTACTGATTCTGCTACTCTGGAATTACAGTGTTGAGTAGTTGATGAATTACTGTTTTAAGAGTGAGGCTACTTATAAACTGCCATGGAGCCCTCTAAAGACATATTGAGCTGTGTCCTTCCCAGGAGTATAGCCAAGCTTGAAAGGTCAAGAAGGAGGATGTCAGGTAGAACCACTGGAGGGCACCAAATTATCTCTTTTAACTGGAACTCTTTATCTACCTCTGGAGAGAAAAAGCTACAATTGACTGGCAAGCACAAGGTGAAGACAGGAGGGTGGATATTCCCACAATGTTGACTTAATTCTGCAAGTTTAAAATAAGAAAAGTCGACCTAAGGCCAAAGCTCTAGTGTAGTTGTTATTTTCTGAGACCAGAAGCCCTCCTGGTTCATGCCAGTTCTTCATGGTCCAAGGAACACAGAGACTAGACTGTGCTACTTTGTATTTTCGCCATGTGATTCTTTAGAGGAGACCAAGAAAAGTTAGCGCAGAGATTTTACTGAACCAGAATGATTTTTCACCTTTGTTTTAAACAGTTCAGCCAGACTCACTTGCCAATAGCCTCAGGAAAATATAAGATGAATGCCCATCTGTTCAGAAACCTACAGAATCATCTGTTTTCATGGAGATAGGACTCTTGTCAGCATGTCTTCTCACTTCTTTTACTTCACCCTCTTTGTCCTCCTGCTGATTTAGGTAGTATTTCAATTGGTGACCCTCAAAGTCCATTAATGGATTTGATATTCCGTTTTGCTATGCTGGTTCTTCATTTGTCTGGGAGGTGGCAAAGAGCAATGAAATGTTACCTGCATCTCTGTTCTAAAGCAAAAGGAGATAATTGATACTCCACAGAAAAACCACAGGTATGCTGGGAAGAGAAAGAAGCAAGCTGCAGTGCTATGTGTGCAATTCAGAGCATCATAACTCTTCAATAATGTTGCTTAAGGTTTTTGTCTTCAATGGTCATTACAGAGAGAAGAGAAAGAGCTCTGCATTAGCTAGCAAAAAAAGAGAAGTAGATGGAAATCAAACTCAGAAACCAGCATGAGCATCTCAATTAGCAATTAGGAGCATAGTACTTCATCACATAGTCACTGTGGAGCACTTTATAAAACTCTGAGAAACACTATGTAAAATAAATTTATCTAGGATTAGAGTATAATTCGCCCTTCCACATTAGTGTCTTCTAAACAATATAGCCAACATCAGAAAAATGGAAATTCTAGAAATGTAATATATGACTTTTAGGTCACATTGCTAAAATAGCCAGTAACTGAACCATCTGGGCTTAATCATTTTATTTCTATTATTGGACTTGGGCAAGTAGGCACTGTTCAGGCTGGGACTGTGTGCATTCAACTTTTTAACTAAATACATTGTTTACAGAATCTAATCCTTCCTCTGTAAAGGGATGGGGGGTAATCAAAAGAATTATATTGTGTTGTTAAGTGCCTTTGAGCCAGTTTCCACTCACAGCCACCCTGAGGAGTGACTGGTGAGTTTGAACTGCCAACTTTACATTCAAGGACTTACAGAATTTGATCCTTTTTATTTTATCCAGGAGTAGGGATGATATATCTATGCATTGGTGGTTTATGTGCTGTAGAGTCGGTTCTGACTTACAGAGACCCTGCATTGGGTGTCTGAGATTGTAAATCTTTATGGGAGCAGAAAGCCTCATCTTTTTTCCATGGAACAGCTGGTAGTTTTGAACTACTGGCCTTGATGTTAGCAACTCAAGTGGAATCCAATTAACAATTAAAAACGACACATCCTTTATACTTATAGGAGAGTCCTTGTGAGGTGCTGTGGGTTAATGTGCTGGATGGCAAAGTTTCTTTGAATGGCAAGGTTGGCAGTTCAAGCCCACCAGCTGCTCCTCAGAAACCATATACAGGGTTGCTATGGGTCAGAACTGATTCAAAGGCACTTAACAACAACAACAACAATATATTTACAGGGGAGTCTTGGTGTGGTGCTGTGGGATAATGCACTGGACTGCAAAGTCATTTTGAACTTCAAGGTTGGCAGTTCAAACTCACCAGTCACTCCTTGGAAATCCTATACTGGGTTGCTGTGAATCAGAACTTACTCTAGGACACTTAACAATAAAAAAAACACTTTACAGAAGTCCTGGTGTGGTGATGTAGGTTAAGCTCTTTGTGGTCAACAAAGTCAGTTTGAACATCAGGATTGATAGTTCAAATTCAACAGTCCTTCCTTGGAAACCCTATACAGGGTCATTATGAGTCGGAACTGATTCAACGGCACTTAACAAAAACAGCAATACTTTACAAGGACTCCTGGTTGGCGCTGTAGGATCTATACTAGACTATGAAACACAAAGTTGGCAGTTCAAACCCACCACCTGCTCCTCAGAAACCCTATACAGGATTCCAATAAGTTGGAACAGACTCAACAGCACTTAACAACAGCAACAATACTTGACAATAAACTTTTTTTTTTTTTTTTTCTTGGTATAGCTACTTAATCTTTACAACAACCTGAGAGGTTAACATTATTACCATATTATAAACATAGACACATAATTCAGTCATAGAGATATTTTACAATTCGTACAAGGTCACACATTACAAGTGGTTAAGTCAGTGTTCAAATTCTCCTTTTGGGGATAGTTGTATTCACAGGCCCAATAGAGCGAGAACATGAGGATACGTCTTTTGTAATGTTCTCTGTTCGAATGATGTAATCTTGATACCTGTACACATTCACTAAACAAAAGTAGCAATGTTGCTTCCCTTAAAAAATGAATAATTTATCTTCAATATGGATTGCTGTGTTAATATTTTAGCCAATGGATGATGCACTCCTTGCAGGTAGAAACCATGTCTTATTCATCTTTATATCTTCCCTTCCCCTGGAGTCTACCATAGTGTCTATCCATGTAATAGATCTTCAAATATTTATTGAATTGAATTGTTTGCTATAGTAAAGTTTGTAATGAACTGAAGCACGTTGCCAAATGATGTGTACTTGAATTTCTTCCAAGACCAAAAATGAGGTATTAAATTGTGTCCTTGTGGTAGGAGAAAATGTTATATTCTATTTTGAACAAAAAGAAATTTTAAAACCGATTTAAAAACCATAATTATGATGAACTATGGAGACCCTTAGCCCTGGTCTAGCTTTCTATATTCCAGACTTAAGTACCTGCCAACATTTGAGAGATGGAAAGCTGGTGAGAGTTTTGTAACAGCAAGCAAAATGCAGCAGCTATTCAGGATAAATCCTATCTGTTCTCAACAGTTTTGTCTAGTAAGAGCTCATGGATCTATCCATCTACTCTCTGCACAATGGATTACACTGACCTGTAGATGATGTTGGATCCATCAATGTCTGTCTGGAGCCTTCATAAGATGGCTAGTGTGTCCTCTGTGGGCTTGGTAGTGGGTTTGAGTACCCTGGAGGCAAAAAAATTCAAAGAGGATATTTGAAGGATTTTCACCATGGAATAGATATTTCTGTTATACCCAATATGCTATATGACACATCATAACTATGATTGATGGCATCTTGGACCAGGAAGTAGCAATGGGTAGCACATCTCATACTTAGATACCCCTATAATTTTGTTCTTATTCCACCCCAATTTTTTTCTTGGGATGATAAATGTGCTGTTCCTTCAAGATATAGTTCACTTTCATGGAGCATATCCACAAAAAGCTCTCTGATTTACTCAAAGAATGAATTAAACTGGTGGTAGTTTATACATATCTCTCATTCAGTACTCATCACATTATTTATAGTTGGGTTTGTTTGTTTTATTGACTCAATTGTTTCCTTTACTACATTGTCAACCGATGCTGGGATATAAGAAATATGGTTATTTTTTCATTGTATACCGAATGTATAGTAAAATGTTTTCACATACTAAATGCTCAATAAATAGTAAAGGAAGGGGAAAAGAAGAAAGGGGAAAAAACATTTTTAAGGAAAAAGATCATTCTTTGAAACTAAAATGTAACACAGAAATTAGCTAAAACAACCTTGCTTCTGTGCAGTGAGGAGTATAGGTAGGAACTCAATGGTGTTGCGTAGGGAATATTATAGAACCATAAAAATAATAGGAGCTCTGGTAGCATAGTGGTTATGAGTCGGGCTGCCAACCACAAGGTCAGCAGTTCGAAACTACCAGCGGTTCTGCGGGAGAAAGATGAAGCGTTCTGCTCCCGTAAAGATATATAGCCTTGGGAACCCTGTGCAGGGTCACTATGAGTCGGAACCCACTCCACAGTACTTAACAACAACAACATAAAAATAATTCACTCATGGTGTCAAGCTGTAGGATAGCATTGGGCTATCAGCTGTAAGGCTGGTGACTCAAACCCAACAGTTGCTCCTTGGAAACCTTATACAGGGTCGCTATGAGTCAGAACTGACTTGACTACACTTAACAGCAACATAAACAGAATGCTCCTGGAGAGCAAGTAGAGCAAGGCTTCTTCTTAAGTGCTTTAGACAAGTATCTAGAGAAAGAAATCATCTTGGTAAAGTAGGTGATGGTGGTGGTTGTGTGCCACCAAGTCATATCTGACTCATCCAAACTTGTATAGAGTTTCTAAGGCTGTAAATATTTACAGGAGCAGAAAGTCTCTTCTTCTCCCTGTGTGGTAAAGTAGAGGGTAAGTGACAAAAAGAAAAGAAGCTCCTCAACAAAATGGATTTTCACAGTGGCTGCAAATTGGGGTTTAAACAGCAATGATTGCAAGGATGGTGTAGGACTGAGGTGTGTATCGTTTTGTCATACATAGGATTACTGTGAGTCAGAAATGGCTCAACAGCACCTGATAACAACAATAACAACATAAAATAGCAGGATAAGAAACTAGATAACTCTATCATTTGTTTAAATTGCCCCATTTGAATGCCTCTAAACACAGAGAAAATCTTCTTCCTACAAAAAACCTGTAACTGCCTCAAAAAAATGTTCTCAGTGCATTCTGGTTAAAGAGACAGAGAGCTGCAAAATCGGGCAGACTAAGAAGTTAATAGTCTTAAGTCTAAAAGCAGCAGGGATTAGTTGTTGTTGTTGTTGTTGTTAGGTACCATCGAGTTGGTACCGACTCATAACGACCTTTTGCACAACAGAAGTAAATACTGCCCGATCCTGGGCCAACCTCACTACTGTTGCCATGCTTGATCCCATCAATGCTGCCACTTGGCCAATCCATCTCATTGGGGGTCTTCCTATTTTTCTCTGACCCTCCACCTTACCAAACATGATATCCTTCTCCAGCTACTGGTCCCTCCTGACAACATGTCCAAAGTATGAGAGACAAAGTTTGGCCATCCTGGCCTCCAAGGAGTACTCTGGCTACACTTCTTGCAACACAAATCAGTTGGTTCTTTTGGCAGCCCATGGTACTTTCAATATTCTCTTCCAACACCATAATTCAAAGGCATCAATTTTTCTACGGTCTTCCTTAGTATCAAGCCCTAAATAGCCATTGTTGTCTATATATTTCCTTGTTTGGCAATATAATCTTTGACAAAGTTATCAGTTAACAAAAGGTCATACTGGAGCAGACTGGGTTCCAACCCAATATGGATGCTACCCTTATGAGAGAAGAGACACAGAAGAAAGATGGGGATGTTAAGATGGAGGCCAAGATTTCAGTGATGCATCTAAAAGGAATGTCAAAGATGTGGGGGTTCGTTCCTGTGACTACTCTGTCAAAAATTGGTTCTAATGTCAAATACTTCCTTTAAATTTTTTCATTATTATTGCCTTTATGATCAGATCTTTATACATCCATCTTTATTTACCTTTGATGGTTGGAGGCATTATATCTGAGAACGACAGTGTTAACAAATTACACGTTACACCTCTGTATGTAGTTTAACTTACTAATGATGGTGGTGGTACTGGCTGTGTGCCACCAAGTTGGTTCTGACTCATAGTGACCCTGTATAGGGTTTTGAAGCCTGTAAACCTTTGCAGGAGCAGAACGCCTCACTTTTCTCCTATGGACGTATTGGTAGATTTGAACTGCTGACCTGCGGTTTGCAGTCTAGCTCTTAATCCTCTATGCCACCAGGACTTCTGTACTAATGTTGTTGTTGTTAAGTGCCATCGAGTTGGTTCTGACTCATAGTGACCTTGTATAGGGTTTCTGAGGAGCAGTTGGCACGTCTGAGCCGCCAACCTTGCAGTCCAGTGTTTATCTTACAGTGCCACACCAGGACTCACTAGTAATGATAAGATGTACTTAAAAAAAAGTAATTGCACTTCCTGGTAACTTGAATATGTCCTAGTTTGTTTTTGATTGTTTATTACAGCCACCTTGAGAAACTAGAAACTCATAATACTGTTATTCCTCCTCTTCATCTATTAAAAATAAGTCTCCAGGTAGAAACTGAATATTATTAATTTTATTTGTTAGAGTCAGAAAGCATCTCTCACACAAATGTCTACATCTCTACCATATCTAATCAAGGAGGAAGAATATATCACAGCACAGGTTTTCTGTTGCTTGAAACAGCAGCTCAGCATGGTTGTTATTATGTTACATTGAGTCAGTTACAACTTACATTGTTGTGGTTAAGTGCTGTCAAATCTTTTCCAAGCCATAGTGACCCAATACAGGATTTCCAAGGAGTGGCTGGGAGTTTTAACTGCCTACATTGAGATTCAACCTGACCTTATGGTCCAGTGCATTACCTGTAGTACCACACCAGGACTCCAACTCATAGGGAGCCTATATACAACAGAACAATGCACTGCCATGTCCTGAGTCATCCTGATAATCATTGCTGTACTAGAATCCATTGTTGAAGCCACTGTGTCAATTCGTCTCACTGAGAATTTCCCTCTTTTCAATGACCACTTATTTCACCAAGCATGATATACTTTTCCAGGTACTGGCTCCTCCTGATTAACACATTTAAAGAAGAGACAGAATCTTGCCATCCTTACTTCTAAGGAAAATTTGACTGTACTTTATCCTAGGCAGATTTGTTTATTCTTCAGGCAGTTCATTAATTCAAATACATCAATTTTTCTTCAGTGATTAAAAACATCACAGCTTGGGTCAGGCACAGCTTAATATTCAAAGTGATGTATTTGCTGTTCAATATTTAGAGATCTTTTGCAGCAGATTTGCCTAATGTAATACATTGCTTGGTGTCTTGACTGCTGCTTCCATGGGTGTTGGTTGTGAATCCAAGTAAAATAAATCCTCCACAATTTCAATATTTTCTTATTTACTGTGATGTTGCTTATTGGTTCAATTATGAGGATTTTTGTTTTCTTTATGTTGGGGTTTAATCCATATTGAAATTTGTGATCTTTGAACTCTAAGTGATTTTTTTATCTTAAAGAGTTTTAAGTCCTCTTTGCTTTCCACATGCAAGACAGTATAAGTGCAAATTGTGTCAGGTGCAAAGTTGGTCAACTGAAGAAGCTGATGTTCCAAACCCAAGCCATGAGTACCCTTAAACCATTATTACATTCTTTGATATAAAATTACACAGCTCCCAAAGACGCTGCTTAATAACTTTCATAAACGTTTTTAATGTTAGAAGAGTTATACCTTTGAAATGCCATCTTCAGTTATGGTTTCATGATTTTAAAAAGTGCTGTAGCCTGTTCTGTAGTTATGATCATTAAAATCATTTTTAAAACATAAACTTACTTTGATGACAATCACTGTATTTCAGTTTTAAAACGGAAACTCTGAAGCCCAGACATTACAGCATTTGAAACTTGGCAATCTAAGCTCAGAGAACTGGGGAAGCTTGGTCAATTATTTACAACTTTTTATGTTAAGAAGCCAAAGTTGAAAACTTACTGAAGGGAAACTAAAGGTGATTGGAGGGAATTTGGAGGAGATGGATGTCTTGAAAGTTCTATCCGACCTTCCTAGAACAAGTGTCCAAGTTTACTGACTATGTCATCATTGGTCTAGATGACTCATGGAAAACCAGATTGGCACAGCTTCCATTTTTTTGTTCTACATCTTGACGTCAGATCTTAGGAACAGAAATCAATTCTACTCATTGATTACTTTCTAAAACATTCTAAACAAAAATTAAACTCCCAGGAAGGAAAGTACACTCCCCAAATTATGATGACTTTTGATTGACAGTCATAAGAAAAGCAATCTAAGTTATGCACAACAGAACACAACACTGCCTGGTTCTGCATTGAACTCACAATTGTTGCTGCATTTGAGCCCACTGCTGCTGCCAATGTGGTAATCCATTTCATTGGGGCTCTTCCTCTTTTTCTCTGACCTTCCACTTTACCAAACATGATATCTTTCTGCAGGGACTGGTTCCTCCTGACAATATGTCTGAAGTATGAGAGAACAAGTCTGCCCGTCCTGTCTTCCAAGGAGCATTCTGGCTGTTTTTTCCAACACGGAAATTTTTATTCATTTGGCAGTCCATGGTACTTTCAATTCTTCCTTATTCACTGTTCAACCTTCAGATGCCCATGAGGTTATTGAAAATGCCATGGCTTGGGTCAGGCATACTTTAGTCCTCAAACTGACTTGTTAAGGTTAGAGATGACTTTTCTTTGAATCTCCACTGCCTAACGTGGTGTAATGAGCTACAGGAGTCCTGGTGTGGTGCTATGGAATAAAGCACTGGACCACAATGTTGGTTTGAACCACAAGGTCAGTGGTTCAAACTCACCAGCTGCTCCTGGGAAATTCTATACAGGGTTGCTATGAGTCAGAACTGACTTGATAGCACTTAACAACAACAACTGTTAGCTACATGATCTTGGGCAAGTCGTTCACCTTTCTATGGTTAGTTTTATCATCTGC
This sequence comes from Chrysochloris asiatica, assembly GCF_000296735.1. Classification (NCBI taxonomy): domain Eukaryota; kingdom Metazoa; phylum Chordata; class Mammalia; order Afrosoricida; family Chrysochloridae; genus Chrysochloris; species Chrysochloris asiatica. The sequence continues at coordinate 1,440,125 of NW_006408607.1, read as the reverse complement.
ATAATGGTAGTTGCAGTGTAGTTAATTATTTAATGTCTCATCTAGTCATGGTCTGTAATTCCCACCAAACAACATTTTTGTCTTGTTGGGTTTGGATAAGAGAAGGTGGGAGAAGATTCCGTTGTGGATGTTAATAGAGTTCATTGTGATTGTAAAAACTTGACACTCTAGCATGGGTATAAAATGAGCAATCTTAGATGCAGGAAGGGGGATCTCACTACCATTAAAGAAGATAACTAGGAGTGAAACATGTCCTTTAAAACCCTGAGATCCGTATATGCTTAATCTTCTCGAACCAGGGACAGAAAGCTGTGACATCATAGGAGTGGCAGAACAGCAGCAGTGTCAGAACCAAGAACCAGAGTAAGAGGCAGAGCAGTGAAATTCCCAGCCCAGGGAGCTAGTAAAGCTGGTTAAGATGCTTCCTTTAAGAGCAGTGTGTCTTGATGCCTTTAATTGGGCCAGCTAGGTTTGCTGACCCATGGTGCAAGGACTTAGTACCTTCAGACTGAGGCTTATGGTGAAGAGGTCTGTCCTGTGGGCATTAATCAGCAGCTCTAAAAGAACTTTGTAACATTGTCAGGTCAGAGAGAGGCCTGACTGTGGGCTGAGAAGGAGCTGCAATGAGCAATTTCTGACCCTGAATTCTAACCTCTTAACTTCTGTACTAAACCCCGTTACTGGGAGAATGGCGTCTAAGTTTTGTGGGGTCATTGCAACAAATCATTGAACCCAATTAAGTAGAGAGCTGTTAGAGGAATAGCTAACACGAGATTTTTCCAGAGGTGTTAAAAGAAATGCCTTCTAAGGTCCATGTGTGGCACTGTAGGATACACTGGACTGCTAATCATAAAAGCCATGGTTCAAACCCACCAGCTGCTTCTCAGAAATGCTATGAATCAAAACCGAATCGACAACACTTAACAACAACAAGGTACCTATAGCTTCCCACCTAAAGGGTTCTGGGTGATTTTCAGACCACATAAATAGACACTCATGGGTAAAAAAATCCTGCTACAGCATTTTTATGCACTCTTGCAACTGACTAATGCAAGCAAGAAGATAGTAAAACAATAAAGACACAAAGCCTCACTACTCCTTTGCAACCACTTTGCCCTTTAACCTTACTTATATATTCCCTGTGTCTATTTTCACTGGGTTCTGATCTCTCATGTGCTGGAAAAGGTCACTTTAGAAACACTCTTTCTTTGCCTTTTGCCCAGAAACCCCACAATCTCTCTTCAACGTCCTTTTGGCCAGTTAGTTCCTCCAAATGTGCATAGAACACTCTGTAAGTTATGGGTCACGGCTCTCATTGTTTGTTTAAAATAGAATAGGATATCCATTTACCTTTGTGTTGACATCCTGCCCGTGCTCTCTCTCACCTTTCCAAAAGAGGTCAAAATACAAAGATTCAGTATTTTAGTCAATTCTCATGTTTTTGGATAAGTGTTATAAATATATATGTGATGACAGAAGGGTTTTCTAAAAGACAATCTATTTCTCTTTTCAAGTGTAGGCCAATGGACTCAGTATTAACTTGCTTATCATTAAATATTTTTTCTTTTATTCTTATTCTTATCATTTCCTGGACAATGAACCTACTCTAGACTAGAGATGGAAGGTGAGGAAAAAAAGCAAGATCTATTTATTTTTGCACAATTGCATTTAACACTGAATTAAAAAGCAACAGTATATATTCTCCTAATGCCTCAGTTTCCCACTGGCAAAATGAGTCCAAGGGTATTTATCACCTTTCTCAAATACTTTTTGGGAGGCTTGATTTCAGAATTAACAAATCCTTTGAGACTGTCCAACAGAATTTAAGCAGTAACCTAATGATTAAGAAGTCTATATAAAGTCCTTCTAGAATCCAGACTGGATTCATTTAGACCCAAAAATTAACTTTAAAATTTATCTAAAGAGGTATTTTAGTGTCAATCACCAACATTTAACAGAGTTAGCTTTAAAATGTATAGCTATATTGGGGTGCTATAAGTTTGTCATGGAACCGACTCGACGGCACTTAACAACAACAACAAGTTTGTCATGAAAACCATCAGGCTCTGAACCCTTAAGCCCTGGAAATAAAAAGTCGTCAAGCCACATTTTTAAAATCTGACAGCTAACTACAATGACTTTTTTATGTGCTGTCAGGTCATTTCTGACTCATAGCAAACCTTTATAGGATTTCCAACAAGTGGCTGGTGGGTTTGAATCACCCATCTTGTGGTTACCAGTCCAGTGTTGATCATACACCACAATAGGACTTTAGTCCTATTTAGTAAGGAAAGTTATAAAGATTTATTTGGGAAAAACAAAACCATAGTGACACATCCTGCAATTTGGCACCAGAAATTGCTATCTTAATACAGTTTGTCAATGTTGTTAGATACTGTCGAGTCAGTACTGGCTCATAGTAACCCTATGTACAACAGAACAAAACAATGACCAACAACGATCTATTGTCATATACATTGCTACGTTTGAACACATTGAAGCAGCCACTGTGCCATTGATCTCATTGGGAGTCTTCATCTTTTTCACTGATCCTTTATATTACGAAGCATGATGTCTTTCTTCAGGGACACCAAACATGATGCACTTCACTTCTTCTGGCCCCTTCTGAAAGCATTCACAATATGTGAGACAAAGTCTCACCTTCTGAACTTCTAAAGCACATTCAAGCTGTACTTATTCCAAAAGAGATTTGTTCATTCTTTTAGCAATCCATGGTATACTCAATACACTTCAACACTACCATGATCCAAGTATATCAACTCTTCTTTGTTGTTCTTGTTAGGTGCCATCAAGTTGGTACCAACTCATAGAGACCTTATGCACAACAGAATAAAACACTGCCCAGTCCTGGGCTAACATCACAATTGTTGCCATACTGCCGTTTTGCAAATCCATCCACTGTGGGTGTTCCTCTTTTTCACTGACCCTCCACCTTACCAAACATGATATCCTTCTCCAGTGACTGGTCCCTCATGACAATATGTCTGAAGTGTAAGAGATGAAGTTTGCCCATCCTGGTCTCCAAGAAGCACTCTGGCTGCATTTCTTCCAACACAGATCTGTTGGTTATTTTGGCAGTCCATGGTACTTTCTATATTCTCCTCCAACACCATAATTCAACAGCATCCATTCTTCTAAGGTCTTCCTTATTCTCTGCCCAACTTTGACACGCATATGAGGTTATTGAAAATACCATGGCTTGGGTCAGGCACACCTTAGGCCTCAAGCTAACATCTTTGCTCTTCAACACTTTAAAAAGGTCTTGTGCAGCAGATTTGCCTAATGTAATACGTCATTTGATTTCCTGACTGCTGATGAATGTTGATGGTTGATCCAACAAGAATGCAGTCTTTGACAACTTCAATGTTTTCTCCACTGTAAAGAATGTTGTTTATTGGTCCATTGGTGAGGATTTTTCTTTTTTAGATACTGAAATGCCAAAGGCTGTGCTCTTTGATCATCATCACTAAGTATTTTAAGTCGTCTTCACTTTCAGCAAGCAAGGTTGTATCATCTGCATAACGCAGGTTGTTAGTGACTCTTCCTCCAATCCTGATGCCATGTTTTTCTTCATTAAAAAAACCTTCTTGGATTATTTGCTAAGCATACAGGTTGAACAAGTACTGTGAAAGGCTACAATCCTGACACACAAGTTACATAATTTTAAACCATTCAGTGTTCCCATGTTTTGTTCGAACAACTGCCTCATGGTCCATGTACAGATTCCTCACGAGCACAATTAAGTGTTCAGGAATACTTGTACTTCGCAATGTTGTTCATAACTTGTCATGATCAACACAATTGAAAGCATTTGTGTAATCAATAAAATACAGGTAAAAATCTTTCTGGTATTCTCTGCTTTCAGCCAAGATCCATCAGACATCAGAAATGATATCCCTCGTTCCACAGTCTCTTCTGCATCTGGCTTGAATCTCTGGAAGTTCTCTGTCACTGTATGGTTGCAGATTTTTCTGTATTACCGTTAGTAAAATTTTACTCTCATAGGATAGATATCAAAGAGGTTGTCCAATGATTTCCGCATTCTGTTGAGTCATCTTTCTTTGGAATGGGTGCAAATATATAAATCTCATTCAATCAATTGGCCAGATAGATGTCTTCCAAATTTCTTGACATAGAAGAATGAGTGCCTACAGTGCCACCTCACTTTCTTGAAAGATTTCAATTTATAGTCCATCAATTCCTGGAGCCTTGTTCTTTGCCAATTCCTTCAATGCACCTTGGATTTCTTCCTTCAGTATCATTGGCTCTCAATCATATGCTACCTTGTGAAACGGTTGAACATGAACCATTTCCTTTTGGTACAGTGACTCTGTGTATTCCTTCCTCATCTGGATGCTTTCTGCATCTTTCAATAATTTGCCCAGAGAATCCTTCAATGACAAAAATTGAGGCTTGATTTTTTTCTTCAATTCCCCCAGCTTGAGAAATGCTGAGTGTGTTCTTCCCTTTTGGTTTTCTTCTTGAGCTGACCTTTGATATTTTCTGTTCAGCTCTTGTACCTCCTCATTTCGTCCAGTTGCTTTAGCATATCTACCCTGGATAGCAAGTTTCAGTGTCTCTACTGACATCCATTTTGACCTTTCCTTCTTTCTTGTCTTCTTAATGACTTTTTGCTTTCTTCATATAGGATGTTATTTACGTCATCCCACAACTCTCTGGTCTTTGGTCTTTAGTGTTTAATGTATCAAATCTGTTCTTCAGATGATCTCTAAATTCAGGTAGGACATATTCAAGGTCATATTTTGGCTCTCATGGGCTTGTTTTCATTTTCTTCAGCTTCGGTCTGAATTTGCATATGAACAATTGATGTTTTTTTTCCACAGTCTGCCCCTGGCCCTGTTTTGACTGATGATATGGAACTTTTCCATCTTCTCTTTCCGCAGATGTAGTCAATTTGATTTCTATGCA
>NW_006408607.1:1430207-1431089 GCF_000296735.1 Chrysochloris asiatica | reverse complement strand
CTCCCGTAAAGATTTACACCCTCGGAAACCCTGTACAGGGTCGCTATGGGTCGGAACCGACTCGACGGCACTTAACAACAACAACAACAACTTTTTTTTATCTTTCCTATTACTGCTGGTGTGAGATGATTTGCATTTGTTTTGATTTGGGTCTCTCTAATGGCTAGTGTTCATGAACATTTCTTCATATGTTTGTTGGCTGCCCGGATCTTCTCTTTGGTAAAGTGTCTGTTCATGTCCTATGTCCATTTTTTAAATTGAGTTACTTGTCTTTATCTTGTAGAGATGTTGTAATTTCCTATTCATTTTATAAATGAGTCCCTTGTTTGATGTGTCATTGCAAAATATTTTTTCCCATTCTGTGGGTTCCCTTTCACTCTTTTGGTGAAGTCTTTTGATGGACAAACATTTTTAATTTTTAATATGTCCCAATCATCTATTTTGTCTACTTTTGTTCGTGTAGTTTTCAAAATGTTTAGTAATCTGTATACTCCCAGAATTAGAGACCTCACATTTGTACCTATATTTTCATTGATGACCTTCATAATTCTGGGATTCACTTTTAGGTTTTTAATCCATAAATAATGGTATTAACTGGTCTTCCCTGTAAACTTATTGATATCTTCCTATCACAGACAGCATTGTACCTCAAGACTGATCTGGATATTTTCTTTTTGACAATAAATGAAACCCATTCCTCTTCAATTTGTCATTCCTGGCATAGTACACCATGTGGTTGTCAGATTCAAATTGGCCAATAGCAGTCTATTTCAGCTCACTAATGCCTAAGAGATCCATATTTGTGCCCATTCCAAAGAGAGGTGACCCAACGGAATGCGGAAATCATTGGACAATCTCTTTGATATCTCAAGCAAGTAAAGT
>NW_006408607.1:1427021-1429091 GCF_000296735.1 Chrysochloris asiatica | reverse complement strand
GAGAAGGATGTCATGCTAGATAAGATGGAGAGTCAGACAAAAAAAGGAAAACCCCCAATGAGATGCATTAGCCAGGTGGCATCACTGATGGTGTCAAGTGTGGCAGTGGTAGTGAGTTTGGCCCAGGATCGGACATTGTTTCGTTCTGCTGTACATGGGGTCGCTATGAGTAGGTTCCAACTCGATGGCACCTGACAACAACAACAACAATGCCTAAGATATCAATGTTTATGCGTTCCATTTCATTTTTGACAATTTTTAATTTTCCTGTATTCATACTTGATACATTCTTTGTTCTGATTATTAATGGATGTTTACAGCTTAGTCTCTTCATTTTGTGTTGTGCCCCATCAGCAAATGACGGTCTCGCAGGCTTTACTCCCATGGGCTTTACTCCATTCACATCATCACTGTCAACTCTACTTTGAGGAGGCAGTTCTTCCACAGTCGCACTTTGAGTACCTTCTAACCTGAGCAGCTCATTTTCCAGCACTATATCTGACAGTATTCTTCTGCTATTCATAAGGTTTTCAGTGACTAAATATTCAGAAGTAGTTGGTCACTCCTTCCTAGTGTGTCGTCGTCTGTAAGCTCATCTGAAACCTATCCACCATGAGTGATCCTGCTTGTATTTAAATTACCCGTGGCATAGCTTCCAGAATCAAAAGCAACTCACAAGCCAGCACAGTGTGACAAACTGGCAGACGAGTGGTGTAACACTTCTTTAGTTTTCCTTATTCATTATTCCACTAGAGCTTGTACATGAGGTGATTGAAAACACCATCGCTTGGGTAAGACACCTTAGTCCTAAATGTAACATCTTTGCTCCCTAGGGATTTGAGGTATTTTGCAGCAGATTTTCTCAATGCAATGTGTTGTCTGATTTTCAGACTGCTGTTCAAATAGGGTTGATTGTGGATCCAATCAAAATTAAATTCGTATCAATCTTTTCCCTATTTAGCATAATGTTGATTGTTGATCCAGTTGTGAGGAGTTTTGTTTTTTGTTTTTTTATGTTGAAATGCTACCTATACCGAACACTGCGGTGTTAGATTTCATTAGTACTTACTAATTAAGACCTCCTCACTTTCAGTAATAAAAATTGAGTCATCTGCATATTGGAGGTTGTTAATGGTTCTTCCCCAATCCAGGTCCTACATTCTTATTCACATAGTCCAGCTTCTCAGTGTATTTGCTCAATATACAGATTAAATAAGTATGGTGAAAGAATACTACTCTGACATACACATTTCCTGATTTTAAACCACGCAGTTCTGTTTGACTGACTGACTTTCTTTGTCTATGTGTAGATTCTACATGAGCATAATGGAATGTTCTAGAGCTCTCATTCCTCACAATATTATCCATAATTGCTTATCAACCAAAGAGTGAAATCCATTTGCATAGTCAATAAAATACAGGGAAACATCTTTGTGGTATTCTCTACTTTCAGCCATGATCCATGTGACATCAACAATGATGCTCTTTGTTCTACAACTTCTGAATCTGACTTGAATTTCTGGCAGTTACCTGTTGATGTACTGCTATAACTATTTTTGAATTATCGCCAGCAAAAATATACTTGAATGTGATGTTAATGATGTTGTGGTTGCTGTAATGTCATTGAGTTGATTGTCCTATAACTTCTGCATTCCACTGAATCAGCTTTATTTGGATGGTGTTTTTGGAGTCTTGGTGTGGCGCTGTGGGCTAATGTGCCAGACTGTAAAGCTGTTTGAACTGCAAGGTTGGCCATTCAAGTTCACCAGCCACTCCTCTATGGGTCGCTATGGGTCGGGATCAACTCAACAGCACTAAACAACAACCAGGCATTTGGCCATGTGGCTGTTTTGAACGTTTATTGGTATAGGTGAGTGAGCACTTTCATTGTTGCATCTGTTTATTGAATCCTCTCAGTTAGTATTGAGTCTATTTCTGGAGCTTTGTTTTTCAGCAATGCCTTCAGTGCAACTTGGACACCTTCCTTCAGTACTATTGGTACTTGATCATATGCATTCTCCTGAAATGGCTGAAGATTGATCAGCTATTTTTGTTACAATGATTATATAT
>NW_006408607.1:1423802-1426921 GCF_000296735.1 Chrysochloris asiatica | reverse complement strand
TATATATATATATATATATATATATATATATATATATATATATATACACCTTTCATCTTCTTTTGATGATGATTTGATGATTCTGGCATCATTCAATATTTTGCTCATATAACCTTCAATATTGCAACTTGATTCTTAAATTATTTCTTCAGTTCTTCTAACTTGAAGAAAGTCAAGTATGTTCTTTACTTTTGTCTTTATACCTCAAGGTACCTTTCATTGCAATACTTTGTTTCTTTTTAATTACCTTTGAAATCTTCTGTTCAGCTTTTACTGTATCATGTCTTCCTTTTAGCAACTCTACTTTCATGAGGAAGCTTCCAATCTCTTCTGACATCCATTTTGATTTTTTCTTATTTCCTGTGTTTTTAATGATCTTTTGCTTTCTACATGTATGATGTCCTTGATGTGATCCCAAAAGTCATTTACTCTTAGAAATATTTTTATAGAAACTTTCAGATAAAATGTTTTTGACAGCTTATGATTATGCCCTTTTGCTTTATGTATAGGGAATATATGTGTTCATGAAGGAAGATAGGATATTAGGGAAATACTTGACTATTTAAAGTTTGCACCTTAGAAAATAGTAGTGTTGGTTGTGAGAAAAAAGGTTGTGGTGAAAATAGGGTAGGACTTAATATGATTTGCTTAGGCACTACCTATGGAATTGAATCCCTGAGTGCTGCCTATAATTAACATGGCTTGCTGATAAAATTAAATGTAGGTGATTTAAGTCCATACAGGATATCTCAGAAGAAAGCCTAGAAATCTACTTCTGAAATGTCAGCCACTGAAAACCCTATGGATTACAGTTCTACTCTGATGCGTATGGGGCTGTCATGAGTCTGAGACAACTTGGCAGCAACTAGTGTCTATAGGATACAACCAAGTCACCCAATGCTTCTTAGTTTCAATATTGTTGCTGTTGTTGCTATTAAGAAACTACATTGTTTGCCTTGCTTACTTTGACGTCATTAGTTTTTGTGACCCTATTTTCATAACTTCATACTTTTGTTTTATAGTATTGTTTACCTGTTTCTCATTCTACACTTTGCTCCAATTTTTAGAATCTGGACTCATAACTGGGTTCCCTGCATAGCTATGTTAGTTTATACATCTGCCTAAGGTCAGATTTTTAGAATTACATTTCAAAACTTGATGTCATTTTCTGAGCCATCTTTCCTTTCAGAAGCTCTGGTCATGGGCGTATGTCTCATTTTTTCCTAAGTCCATATAAACTGCCACCTTGTAGGCACTCTGTGACTTTATTGAATAAGTAGTGAAGAAAATCTGATTTCCTAAAGTACCCAACTATAGCCAGAATTTCATTCCTTGGCTGTTAAAGCTCCTAGAAGTTTATTACATCCACTCTCTCCCAAGGTCCCCATCTCTTCTGCTTCACAAGAATGAAGTTGAGGGCAGAGGTTTTCCTAGTTAGCTTATTCAATTTAAAAATCAGTGAAATTGAAGGCAAGGGAGTGCAAATTTTATTAGATGACCTCTTTTTCCAAAAATGATATGCTCCAATTATTGAAATTTTTATTTCATTCCTCAGTCCCTTACATCAGTGCTTTCTGTACTCATCCAATCATAAAAATTACCTAGAAAGATTATTAAAAAGAGACAACTGACTCCTATCCCAAATACACTGAATTCAAGTCTCTAGGGACTGATACTCTAGACATGTCTAATTTTTACAAGCTTATTCAAGTGACTCCTGTATGTACCCAGATTTGAAAGTTGTCTTTTCAGTCCAAACAAGAAGGCATTTTATATTTTTCATGCAACAGATTAAAATTTCATACTCTTCTTAGTCATGTGGGCAGCCTAGGTTCTATATAAATATTTTTCTTTGGAGGAGTATGTGCATCTATTTACAAAGAGTTATATCATGCTGGTTAGGTAGCAAAAGCTGCAATGGGAAAATAAAGGGAGTCATTTCATGTGCATGCTTCTTGCTATCTGTTAAACTTCTGGAATAAAATAGGAAATAAATCCCTGACCACCTAAGGTAAACAAAGGGCAACATGCTACTCTCAAAAAATCAAAGGTCATGAAGGGAAGGAAATATTTGCAGAAAAGACATTACAGGAGGGACTTCAAAACATGCAGACTTAAGCATAAGAAATTTACAATATAATTGACAGGAAAATATAGCTTGAGCTGGAGTGACAAGTCATTAAATGAGTATCAGAGAAAATAAACCAAAACTGAAATTCCTCTGAGATGACTAACCCAGTACCAAGAAACTGCTAACAAATGTGCATGTGGGAAAAGGAAAGATCTTCAAAGTAGCATTTGTGGTGACAAATCATGACAAACGGTGAAGGATGACTTCAACTACACAGAGACTGAAACACATGAAAGGGAACAGGGACTGAAAATGAGGGTGCAACGTGTAGAAATATATATCATCCTACTGGGTCCAATCTAACCAACTTTGGTGTTATAATGTAACTTACTAAACTTGTCTAACTTTAAACATAACCAAAGTATGAAAATACTGTAAACCAGAACACACTCCTTGTTTTTGTGGTTTTGTTGTTGTTGTTGTTAGGTGCCACCAAGTCAATATCAACTTATAGTGATCCTATGCACAACAGAAAGATTGCCTGATGCTTGGTCAACCTTACAACTGTTGCCAAGCTTGAGCCCATTGAGGCTGCCACTTTGCCAATCCATCTCACTGGGGGTCTTCCTCTTTGAGGGTCTTCTTCTGACCCTCCATCCTACCTCCATGATATCCTTCTCCAGCGACTGGTCCCTTCTGACAATATGTCCGAAGTATGAAAGAGAAGGTTTGGCCATCCTGGCCTCCAAGGAGCACTCTGGCTGCACTTATTCCAATACAGATCTGTTGGTTCTTTTGGCAGCCCATGGCACTTTCAATATTCTCCTACACCACCATAACTCAAAGTCATCAATTATTCTATTGTCTTCCTTATTAACTATCCAGATTTCACACGCATATGAGGTTATTGAAAATACCATGGCTTGGGTCAGGTGCACATTAGTCCTCAAGCTGACATCTCTGCTCTTCAACACTTTAAAAAAGTTCTTGTGCAGCAGATTTGCCAAATGCAATACGTTGTTTGATTTCTTGACTGCTGCTTCCATGA
>NW_006408607.1:1421720-1422757 GCF_000296735.1 Chrysochloris asiatica | reverse complement strand
CTTCTTCTTCTTCTTCTTCTTCTTCTTCTTTTCAATGTGAATTGAGTGAAGATTTAGTGAGCAGAGATCATCAATCTCACATTCAATAAATCATATACTACCTTTCATTACAATTATTTTCATCTTCTTCATGAACCATCAGTTAACAGTACTTACTTCTGTTCACTTTCACTCCTGCCATCCTGTGTCTTCTGCTATCTTCATTTCTCCTCTGTCAACCAACCTCTTGTTTTATATTGTCTTCTCTTATATGAAATTGGTTAAATTAGAAAAAAGCACCCTTTTGTGGTACAGACTCCCAAGTCCTCAGTCTGGTTAATGAAATGTGTGTTGGATTTCAGCTTTTTATTGGTGCATAAAAAAACATACAAGTGGTTTTCCCATAATCAAAGAGAAATTTAGAAAACAGGTTTCCTAACACATTTGGTTTGGGTATGTGGTGATTACATTCAGCAAAGTTGGAACATAAAGACAAAAGCTTTTTCAGCAATTCGAGATATACGGAGATGAGAAGACTTGACCATTTGGGTATAGCATAAAATTCAAGCACTGTTGATCCAAGATAAAGGTGGAAAAGAAGATTAATGGGAGAACTGTGTCTCCAAGGTTAAAGTTCAGGTGTAGAATCTCAAAGCCAGAAAGAGAATGATGGCAAGGGTCACCAGGAAAATGGTTCATTATCTTAGCCTTCATGAAATTATAAATTCTTCTCCAGTCTTCCTTTTTTCATTGTTTAGCTTTCTCTTGCATATGTTGTTGTTGTTGTTCAGTGCCATTGTGTCAATTCTGATTCAGAGTGACCCTGCATAAGGTTTCCAAGGAGCAGCTGGTGAATTACAACCACCAACCTTTTTGTTAGCAATCCAGTGCTTATTCTCTAGTGCCACACCAGGACTCCCACATGCATATAAGTCTGTTGAAAAAAACCTGGCTTGAGTCAGGAACATCTTATCCCTCAAAGTGACATCTTTGCTTTTTAATATATTTTTTTAATGTTTTATTGTGAATTATGTGATAGTTTACATGGGAGAACAGTA
>NW_006408607.1:1417516-1418904 GCF_000296735.1 Chrysochloris asiatica | reverse complement strand
TTTGCTTAGAGAATCTTTCAATAATGAAAGTCAAGGCTTGACTTTTTTCTTCAGTTCCCCCAGCTTGAGAAATGCTGACCATGTTCTTCCCTTTTGGTTTTCTAACTCTAAATCTTTGCATATTTTATTATAGCATTTGGTTTTATCTTCTCAAGCTGATCTTTGAAATTTTCTGTTCAGCTCTTGGACCTCTTCAATTCTTCATCCTCACTATTTCATCCTCACTGGCTTTAGTGGTTGGTGTGTAAATTTGAATAATACTGGTATTAACTGTTCCTCCCTGTAGGTGCATGGATATTATCCTATCACAGACAGCATTGTACCTCATGATTGATCTGGATATGTTCTTTTGACAATGAACACAGCATAGTAAACCATGTGGTTGTCAGATTCAAAATGGCCAATACCAGTCCATTTCAGCTCACTAATTCCTAAGATATCGGTTTATGTGTTTCATTTAATTTTTAACATTTCCAATTATCCTAGATTCCTACTTCACACATTCCATATTCTGATTATTAATGGATGTTTACAGCTTTCGATTGTGTGGATCATGACAAGCTATGGACAACATTGCAAAGTATGAGTATCCCGGAACACTTAATTGTGCTCATGAGGAATCTGTACATGGACCAAGAAGCAGTTGTTCGAACAAGACATGGGATCGCTGAATGTTTAAAATTAAGAAAGATGTGTGACAAGGTTGTATTCTTTCTCCATACCTATTCAACATATATGTTGAGCAAATCATCCAAGAAGCTGGGTTATATGAAAAAAAAGTGGCATCAGGATTGGAGGAAGATTCATTAACAACTGCGATATGCAGATGATACAATCTTGCTTGCTGAAAGTGAAGAGAACTTAAAATATTTACTGATAAAGATCAAAGAGCACAGCCTTTCTGTATGGATTACATCTCAATGTAAAGAAAACAAAAATCCTCACCACTGGACCAATAAACAACATTCTTATCAAGGGAGAAAAGATGGAAGTTATCAAGAACTTTGTTCCTCTTGGATCAACTATAAACACTCACGGAAGTAGCTGTAAAGAAATCAAAAGACGTATTGCATTAGACAAATCTTCTGCACACGACCTTTTTCAAGTGTTGAAGAGCAAAGAAGTCAGCTTGAGGACTAAGGTGTGCCTGACCCAAGCCATGGTAGTTTCAATAACCTTATATGTATGCAAAAGCTGGACAGTGAATAAAGAAGACCATAGAAGAATTTATGCTTTTGAGTTATGGTGTTGGAGGAGAATATTGAAAGTGTCATGGGCTGTCAAATTAACCAATAGATCCATTTTGGAACAAGTACAGCCAGAGTGTTCCTTGGAGGCCAAGATGGCCAAACTGTGTCTCTCATAGTTCAGACATATTGTCAGGAGGG
>NW_006408607.1:1407809-1416605 GCF_000296735.1 Chrysochloris asiatica | reverse complement strand
GCTGTGTATACCCCTTGGTTGTTTGAATGGTCATATATTCCTGAGTGCTTCGGTATACAAACAAAAATTTAAAAAAACAAACAGAGGGAATGGAAGCAAATGCTATTGAATGATGATGCATAGAGGGGATTGTAATCATTGCAAAGAAATGTAATATGATAGGATGAATGTAAAGTTGATGTTCTCCCATGTAAACTCTCACTTAATTTACAATAAAAACTTAAAAAAAAAGGAAGGGTCACCAAAGAAGTATTTCATTAAAACATATACAGTTCCTTAAGCGAGACAGTGTTGTTCTCCCTTTGAAATTGTCTGCACGTAGCTACAGCATATTGCATTATCTGGTTTCCTAACTAGTGTTATTGGGGAGCATATGATTAAAAGGACACAGTATAACAGTTCAGTGTGACACATTGATGGCTGCAGAAAGTGACATCTGACAAATGATAAATCATAGAAATGATAGAAATAAAGCTTAAAAACAAAGAACACAATAATGATATAAATGTTGTTGTTCTTATAAAATAGGAACAGCTCTATGCATCTGAATCATTTCAACAGCATCCTTGAATTATAGCATGCTATCATAACAGATGATTATAATAATGAACCTGAGCTATCAAGAAAAAATTAATTAAGTTCCAGATGCATCATTTAAGGTGACAGGAAAATATGTAATAAAATTTTAGAAAGATCATCCAAATGATCATTTTCTTTCTTAAATTTTAGTGCTTAAAGTAATAAACCCTTACTATTCAATACATTCAGATCTTAAAAATGACTCATTATGGTATTTATAAAATATCATACCATATTCCTCCAATTCTTATCTCTGTCCTAATTTCTAGAGCCAGATTTAAAACATTTTGTTAGACATCTCTGTTTACCTGCCTTCTAATTACACATCCTAATCCAAATTTTGACATTCATCTCATAGATCGTCTTCATATCAGTTGAGTGCTACTATTGATGTTATTGTTATTGTTAAGTGCCATCGAGTAGGTTCCAACCCATAGCTCCCCGTAGAAGGTTTCCAAGGAGCAACTGGTGAGCTTGAACTGCCGAACTTGTGGTTCAAGCTGACTTTTGCCATCCAGTGCATGTCATCCAAATAAAAACTTTCACCCCTATTCTTGATTACTCCTACTACCTCTCCCTGGTCAAACAAGTTTTTAATTTTAATTTAGAAGCATGCAATTCTATTTCTCACCCCACTGCCTTTATCCAAGCTTGCACTATTTTTAGTACTTCTCTCTAATGTTCACACCAGATCTTTGGTTATAAACTTTTATTCTTTGAAGTCTATTTCCTTGTCAGAAGGAGTCAAATGACCTCTTCTTTATGGAAGTCACTTGCCATGTGTCCACTTGTCAGCCTCTCTTAGACACTGATTTTTTTGTTTTTTTTTTTTTTTGAGAATAGTGACTATTTCTTAGGCATTTAGTGAATATGTGTTTAAATATTTGCTAAGAAGCTCTGGTAGCGTAGTGGTTACGAATCGGACTGCGAACCTTAAGGTCAGCGGTTTGAAACTACCAGCTGCTCCGCGGGAGAAAGATGAGGCTTTCTACTCCTGTAAAGATTTACACCCTCGGAAACCCTGTACAGGGTCGCTATGGGTCGGAACCGACTCGATGGCACACAACAACAACAACAACATACAGTTAATAAGTGAGAGGCACTCTGCTAGACCCTGGGATACAAGCAATGAAGAAGATGCCTTTAACCTTTTGGGATACACAATTCTTGTTGTTGTTGTTATGTGCCGTGGAGTCGGTTCTGACTCATAGTGACCCTGTACAGGGTTTCTGAGGCTGTAACTCTTTACGGGAGCAGAACGCCTCATCTTCCTCCTGCGGAACAGCTGGTAGTTTCGAACTGCTGACCTT
Organism: Chrysochloris asiatica; assembly: GCF_000296735.1. Taxonomy (NCBI): domain Eukaryota; kingdom Metazoa; phylum Chordata; class Mammalia; order Afrosoricida; family Chrysochloridae; genus Chrysochloris; species Chrysochloris asiatica. Next base: position 1,414,716 of record NW_006408607.1, on the reverse strand, counting down.
AAGGTTTGCAGCCCGATTCGTAACCACTACGATACATAATATACAGACCTAAATCATTTTTATAAATTGATCAATTTGGTAGTGTTTTCACATATAGTATCTTTTACTTTTTTTCACAAATTTACTGTGTGGACTATTGTTGTTTCTGTCAGGTGCCGTTGAATCAGTTCCAACTCAGAGTGATATTTTTGCACAACAGAACAAAACATTTCTTGGACCTGGGCCAAACTTATAAATGTGTTTATGCTTGAGCCGATTGCTGCTGCCATTGTACCACTTCATCTCATTGAGAGTCTTCTTCTTCTTTGTTGATCCTCAAGTTTACCAAGTATGATGTCCTTCTCTAGGTTCAAAGTATGAGTTATGACGTTTCTCCATGCAGGCCACTTGGGAGCATTCTGGCTATACTTCTTTCAACACAGATATGTTTGTTTGTCTATCAGTCCATGGCACGATTAATATTCTTTCTAGTACTTTAACTCAAATACATCAATTCTCCAACAGTTTTCTTTATTGTTCAACTGTCGAATGCATATGAGTCAATTGAAAGTGTTTTGGCTTGGGTAAGGCCCATCTTAGTCCTTAAACTGACATCTTTGCTCTTGAATCCTTTAAAGAGTTCTTGTGCATCAGAATTGCTTAATGCAATACATCATTTGATTTCTCGACTGCTGCTTCTGTGAGTGTTGATTGATGATTTAAGCAAAGTGAAGTCTTTGACAACTTGCATTGTTTGTTTGCCCATTTATCATGCTGTTATTTATCACTCCAGTCGTGGTGGTTTTTCTTTTCTTTACATTGAGGTACAACTCATACTGAAGGTTGTGTTCTTTGATCTTTGTAAGTAAGTATTTTACTTACTTCATTTTCAGCAAACAAGGTTGTATCATCTGCATATCACAGATTGTTAATTAGCCTTCCTCCAATCCTAATGCCACGTTTTACTTCATATAATCCAGCTTCTCGGATTATTTGCTCAGTATACAGATTGAATTGACATGGTGAACGAATACAACCATGTTGCACATCTTTGTTGATTTTAAACCATTCAGTGTCTCCATGTCCTTTTTGAACAACTGTCCCTTGGTCTATGTACAGGTTTCTCGTGAGCATGATTAAGTATTCTTCAACAGTTATTCTTGCAGTATTATCCAAAGCTTGTCATGATCCACACAGTTGAAAGCCTTTGCAAAGCCAATAAAGTACAGGTGAACACCTGCCTGGTATTCTCTGTTTTTACCCAATATCCATCTGAATTCAGCAATGATATACTTCATTCCATGTCCTTGTCTGAATCCACCTTTAATCTCTGTCATTTCGCAAGCAATGTCTTCCACTCAATGGTTCTATGAATATGAAAATTACTAAATTTCTCTGAGCCTCAGTTATACCTGTTAAATGAAGAAATCAATTATCTCCAAGTTGTAGGATGTTCTAAATAATTAAATGAAATAATGGACATAAAGAAATACAGTATCTGGCACATAGTTCTTGTTATTAGTGCCATAGAGTCAGTTCCAACCCACAGTGACCCTGCATAGGGTGTCCGAGGAGGGATTGGTGAGCTTGAACCAACAAGCTTTCAGTTCAAATGGTTTTGCAGTCTGGCGCATTAACTCACAATTCCATCCCAGCACTCCCTGTGTAGGGTTCTCAGACCATACATCTTTGTGGTAGTAGAAAATCTCATCTTTCTCATGTGAAGTGGATTGTGGGCTCAAATTGCTGACCAGTCCAGTTCTTGTTCTACCTGGCCACCATGCTCCTGGTAAATGTTTAGTACATATTTATAATTTCAAATTAATACTAAAAAGGAGCACCATTTTCCAATAGAATTTTCCAATAAAGATGTAAAAATTTCAAAGACCTTACTTTTATGCATTTTTGTTTTGCTACCTAAGGGGTTCTTAGCAATTTTGTCACATGCCTTTGTTATTCTGATGAGCACTATGGGAAAGAACACATGCTCAGAATACAGTTTTTAAATGCATAAGTAATATTCACAGGACTATAAATGAAATTAATTATATACACTTTTACATATTTATCTATAAACTAGTTACATAGCTATCTAAGCAGCAAAATTATATAGTAATATATGTTCTTTTTTATTGCTGCATTACAGAATATAATATAATACTAACTCTGATCACTAACATAATTTTGAAGCAATAGCAAATATGACATATCTAGATATCTTCAATAATTATCACTTAATAAGCAATTATATGCGACTTTTATTGGTAACCAAATCACAGATGCTGCTTATGCTGATAGGATTTGCTGTCTTTTATACACAACCGCCACCATTCCTATGTCAGTTTGTGTGACTGTAGTGACTTGTATATTGCTGGGATACTGGAAGCCACTGGTATTTTAAATACAAGCAGGGTCACCCATGGTGGACAAGATTCAGTTTAGCTTCTAGACTAAGACAGACTAGGAAGAAGGAGAGGTGGACTTCTTTTGAATGGTTAGCCACTGCAATAGTACACTAACAGAGAACTTCCAGAAATTCAAGTCCCCTCAGGAGTGAAACTAGGTATATCTTTACTGACATTAGATGGATCTTGGCTGAAGTAGAGAGTATCAGCAAGATGTTTTCTTGTATTTACTAACTTTGCAAATGCATTCAACACTATGGGTTATGACAAACTCTGTATTTTGTTGTTGCCATGTGCCCTTGATTCAGTTTCAACTCAAAGTGGCCCTGTATAGGGTTTCCAAGTAGCAGCCAGTGGGTTTGAACTGTCGACCTTGTGATTCACGGTCCAGTGCTGATCTTACCCCACAACACTTAATTGTGCTTATGAAGAACTTGTACATAGTCAATAAGCAAAAGTATGAACAGAACAAAGGGATTCTGAATAGTTTAAAATCACAAAAAGTATGTTCCAGTGTTTTATTCTTCCATTATACTTAAGCATCAGACTGCTAACTGGAAGGACAAACCCATCAGCTGCTCTTCAAATACCCTATGTAGGGTCACTAAAAATTATAACTTATTTGAAGACACTTAATAAGAACATTGAAGTCTTCCACACTTTAAAACAAGGAACTCTGATAGCATAGTGGTTACAAGTCGGGCTGTTTACCTTAAGGTCAGCAGTTCAAAACTACCAGCTGTTTTGTGGGAGAAAGAGTTACAGCTTCAGAAACCCTATACAGGGTTGCTATGAGTGGGAACCAACTCCACAGCACATAACCACCCCCACCACATATAAAAAAGCGACTTAGAAGAAATACATCTAAATGTTAGCAGTGATTTTCTATGAGAGGCAGATTTATAATTAATTTTCATTACTATTTATCTTTCCTTTCTATTTTATTGGATTTCCAAATTTCCTATACTGACCATTTAAAACTTTATATCAGAGGAAATACAAATTTAATTTTATAAGTTAAAAGTAGGATTTAAATGGATAACTAATTATTCGGTTCAAATCAAAGCCTAAGATCATAACATTAAATCATTGTTCATACAGCCTAATATTTCATCTCTAACAATAATTAAAAAATGTTTTCTAGGAAACATAGTCACCTACTCTGATACTGATCTTAAGAGTCAAGGAATGATGGTCATGATGTGAATTGGAGGTCACCGTTACATGGTTGAAGTTTCTTTTAGTTCCTGGATTCTGCTATTTATTAATTCATTTTTGAATAAGGGGAAGTCCTGAAATTCTGTGAACCTTAAGTATAAATAATAATTATTATTAAGCTATTATTATTTAAGAGGGGTTCAGAGTAATTGCATACTCTAAGTCAGTGTTGTTGTAGAATTATGCCAAGCTCTAAAGGGTTAGGTGGTAGGTCATTGCTCTATACAGATAGTCAACTCAATGTATTGACTTACAGCAACCTTTTCTAGAAAGATTTTTAGATAGCTGGCAGAAGAGACAAATTTAATAAAATTAATTGTATAAGAAGGAAAATTCAAGGTGGGCAGACAGCCAAAGGAGAAAAACAAACAATGCAATCAAAGAGTTGTTACAATTACTGTGACTGAGCATAATGGCTGTCTCTAAGTTTCCCAGCAGCTAATGCAAGGACAGTTTCATAACTCTAATTATTAATGAAAAGGAAACAACCAAGTATCTCCAGAGATGAAGATTTTACCAGAATGAAACTCGAAGTGATTTTTTCCCCCTTTGTAGGGTATTATGCAGAGGAAGTGAGTGATATAATGGACAATAGTCATAATACTTCACAGCACTATTAGAAATGGATTCCACATGGCTATTTTTTTAACAGTGGTTTCATAAAACGTCAAGGACATAACACAAATCGAGAAGCCAGTTAAGGCAATAACATAAGGAGTCAGGTGATGTGAATCAAGACAATTTTTATTCATTTTGTGTTTTTTTGCCTTCCCTCATTTTCCCCTTTATGTTTTTCCTTTCCTCCTTCCTTCTCTTTCCCCCTTATAAACTCATTTGGAGGCATGTAAAGAAAGTTAATAATGTAGTTTTGTTGTTGTTACTGTTTTAGGTTCCATGGTTTAAATCCTTATTCCTATACATGCTATAGTCCTGGTGATGCACTCCATGATAATGCCCTAGACTACAAGGTTAGTTTGAACCACAAGGTCGGCAGTAAAAACTCACTAATCACTCTTCATAAACCCTATACATGATTGCTATGAGTCAGAACCAACCCAACAGCACTTAACCACGACAAAAATATGTACTAGTGATTGATCCTAGGAGTATTAATTCATCTCTATGAGCAACTCATAGCAACCCTATGAACAACAGATTGAAACGCTGCCCAGTCCTGCACCATCCTCACAATTGTTGTTACACTGAGCCCATTGCTGCTTTGAATGTGCCAATACAACTAGTTGGGGGATTACCTCTTTTTTACCGGCCTTCCACCTTACCAAGAATAATGTCCTTTTCCAGGGACTAGCCCCTCCTGATACTATGTCTAAAGTATGAGAGGTGAAGTCTTGTCCACCTGGCTTCTAAGGAGCATTCTAACTGTATTTCTCCCGACTAAGATTAGACTGCCAAAAGAACCAACAGATCTGTTTTGGAAGAAGTGCAGCCGGAGTGCTCCTTAGAGGCCAGGATGGCTAAGCTTCGTCTCTCCTACTTTGGACATATTGTCCGGAGGAAACAATCGTTGGAGAAGGATGTCATGCTGGGTAGGGTGGAGGGTCAGAGAAAAAGAGGAAGACCCCCAACGAGATGGATCAGCCAGGTGGCATCATTGATGGACTCAAGTGTGGCAGTGGTAGTGAGGTTGGCCCAGGATCGGACATTGTTTTGTTCTGCTGTGCATGGGGTCGCTATGAGTCAGTTGCGACTCGATGGCACCTGACAACAACAACAACAATAAGATTTGATTGCTCTTTTGTCATTCCAGGGTGCTTTTCATTTTATTACCCAAGACCATAATTCAAATGCATCAACTTTTCTACAGTGTGGCTTATTCACAACACATTTGCCTAGTGTAATTTGTCCTTTAATTTATTGACTGCTGCTTTTATGACTGTTGATTGTGGATCCAGGAAAAATAAAGTCTTTAAAGACAACTGTAATCTTTTTCCATTTATCAGGATGCTATTTATTGTTCTAGTGTTAAAGATTCCCACTGAAGACTGTAGTGTCTTAGTGTCTTTGTCTCAAATGATGTCTGGTAGTTCCCTAGGAATGTGCAGTATATGTTGGCAAATAAAGAGGAAGTATAGGTGCAGGACACAGATAAAGAAAACAGCATGGTATTGGAGAGAAGATAGCAGCAGGTTCTCTGAATGTATAGCAGGAGGATGTGATGAATATACAGGTACTGGAACAGTTAGATCATGAATAGTCCCATCTACAATGCTAAGGAGTTTGAGCTTCAACTTTAGCCTGTTGGAGGTGAAGACAACTGTATGTGGATATGAAACATTCCTTTTACAAGAAATTTTTCATGTTTGATTGGTCAACTCATTGATGTTGTTGGGTGCCGTCAATTTGATTCTATTAATACAGGAACCCCAGGTGACAGGGTAGTACTCTTTCCTAGGGTTTATTGTTGTTAAGTACTGTCAAGTCAGTTCTGACTCTTGGAGACCCTGTATAGGATTTCCAAGGAGCAGCTAGTGAGTTTGAACCACCAACTTGGGGTACAAACTGATCTTTCAGTCCAGTGTTTTATCCGTTAGTGCCACACTTCATGGAAATATGTCTCCACGTCTTTCTTCTGATGATTATCTTGGGTGGATTCTAACTATCAGAATTTTGATTAGGAGCCAAGTGCTTATCCATGTGTACCACCATAAAGTCTTTGCAACATACTTAACATCTGTAAATTTTCATATCGTTGAGGGGGTGTGTGGAAAAATTTTATTACAGGGCAAAAAATAGTGTAGCCATGCATGCGAAGTACATAGTAGCTGGTAGGCACTTACCAAATCACCTCTGTTCTTTCAGAGCACGTGACAGACTTGTTGAATGGAGACAGAGAGGACATGAGTGCCCAAGGTCAGTTGGGTGCCAATGAGGTACAGAGAAGCCACAAACTGCATAAAGTAGGGGCCTTCACTGAGCATGTATAAATCTCTTGAGTAAAATAAAACACACACACACACACGCACACTTAAAAATCTCTTAGGAAGTTGCTGACATAGCATCTCTCAGTAAGGTCAACATTCTACAGTTGGAAGGGATCATTGCCATTTCTACTGGTTTTTATTTATCCATCTCTGTTTACTTGTCTGTGTTCCCATCTTTTTTTTCCCCTATCAACTTCTGTGAGTATAGTTCCATTAACTTAAGTTAAAACAGCAAATAATTCAAATTCTTCACAAATAAACCAAACGTGAGAGTTGTTAGTAAGTGCCACTGAGTTGGTTCTGACTCGTTGTTGTTGTTAGGTGCCATCCAGTTGGCACCGACCTATAGTGACCTTATGCACA
>NW_006408607.1:1402706-1404605 GCF_000296735.1 Chrysochloris asiatica | reverse complement strand
ATGATAATATAAATTTTGGCATAAGAAAGTTTTTTTCACCCTTGCTATAGAGCTAATAAAGCAAGGAAAACAGAGAAAGAATCCCAGACAACACAGGGCTCCAATAAATGAAGATTCCCCCAAAAAAAGAAAACCCTTCATATGGAAGAAATTAAAGGACTTTAAATGCAAGGACCAAACTCACCAAAAAACTAGAAAATACTATCACTTTATTTCTTATAAAATTGGACTAAAGAAAATAACTGAATTAAGATATATGTAGACAGGTGATCACAAGAAAACTAGATAAATGAAAGCAAGTGTGTGGGTGATGCAGAGATAGAAACTGTTCTACCTACTTCTCTCTGTCCAGAGTACTGAAAACAGATGGCCACTTTGAAACATTTGAATGTTTCCAAAATGGATCAGCTTTTCTCACTGAGAATGGAGGTGAGGAGATGCAGTTTGAAAAGATTGTTGCAGGAAGAAACAAAATTCTGAAATGTTCCTTACATGATATTTACAATGAGGTTTATTATTGAAATGAAGAGAGTTTGGGATATGCTTAAAGCTTTGCCAGAATTGTAAATCATGAAACATTTTCTCTAAAGAAATAAAAATAAGCCAATAATTACATATATTGAGCAACTACATTTGCCACGATACTTCTCTTGTAGCTGGGATCAGTGTCAGTCAGCTAGCCAGTTTTCATGTAAGGTAAACCAGGATTGAAAACAAATTCTACAGATATGAGTGTATCTTCTTTCCATATGTTACTAAAAAATGAAAAAAGTGATTCTAAGGAGACAAAGCACTTTGTATAAGAAGCTGTGAAAACAAATGTGACATTAAAGAATGTAAATACATAAATAAATAAAACCTCTTATTTGAAAATAGAGCAAGACTGGAGTACCAAAGAAAGAAAAAAAAAAAGTTATCAAAGGCTATAAATCTTTACAGATATGGATTGACATATCCTTTACCACAGAGCAGCTGAGAGATTTGAACCACCAACCTTTCAGTTAGTAGCCTGGTACTTTAACTATTATGCCAGCAGGTCTACTTAGATATTGCTCATGTCTTCTTCTTCTTCTTGTTATATGCCATCAAGACAGTACATACTCATACTGACCCTATGCACAACAGAACAAAACACTACCTGATCCTGGGCCAACCTCACAATCATTGCTACTATTTAGTCCATCATTGCTGCCACTTTGTCAATCAGTCTCATTGGTGGTATTCCTCTTTTTCTATGATGCTCCACTTTACCAAACATGATAGCCTTCTCCAGTAACTGGTCCCTTCTGATAACATGTACACTGTATGAGAGATGCAATATGGCCATACTGGATACCAAGGAGCACTCTGACTGTACTTCTTCCAATACCGATCTATTTGGTTTTTTGGCAGTCCATGGTACTTTCAGTATTCTCCTCCAACACCATAACTCAAATGCAACAATTTTTCTAAGGTCTTCCTTATTCACTGTCCAACTTTCACATGCATATGTGGTTACTGAAAATACTATGGTTTGGGTCAGATGCACCTTGATCCTCAAACTGACATCTTTGTTCTTCAACACTTTAAAAAAGTTCTTGTGCAGCAGATTTTCCTAATGCAATATGTCGTTTGATTTCTTGACCACTGCTTCCTTGAATATTGATGGTAGATCTGAGCAAATTCAAGAGTTTCACAGTGTCAATCTTTTCTCCACGGACATAGATGCTGTTTATTTGTCCAGTTTTGAGGATATTTGTTTTCCTTACATTGAGGTCTTTGATCTTCATCAGCAAGTATTGTAAGTCCTTTTCACTTTAAACAAGCAAGAGTGTATCATATGTATATTGCAGGTAGTTAATGAGTCTTCCTCCAATTCTCATGCCACATTTTACTTCATACAATTCAGTTTTTAGGATT
>NW_006408607.1:1382660-1386937 GCF_000296735.1 Chrysochloris asiatica | reverse complement strand
CCAAAACAATATTGAATAGGAATATTGATAAAGGGCATCCTTATCTGGTACCTGTTCACAAGGTGAACATCTTTTTGGTGCTTTATGCTTCATGCAATATTTTGCCTATAGACTCCTTCAATGTTTCAAGTTGAAGCTTCAGTTCCTCTTCAGTTACCTCAACTTGAGAAATTCTGAGTATGTTCTTTTCTTTTGGTTTTGTAATCCAGGTCTTTGCACATTCTTTCATATTTGACTTTGTTTTCTGGGGCTGCTCATTGAAACTTTATATAAATCTTTTTACCTACTCATTTCTTCATTTTGCTTTATTATCTCCATGCTAGAATATAAATTTCAGTTTCTTCTGACACCCCTTCTGGTCTTCTTTGTTTTCTTGTCTTGTTAATGACTTTTGCTCTCTTTCTGTATGTCTTTTGATGTCATTCCACAAGTCTCTGGTCTTCAGTCTTTGTTGTTGTTTTTGTTAGGTGTCATCGAGCTGGTACTGACTCATAGTGACCCTATGCACAACAGAATGAAACACTCTCTGATCCTGGGCCAAAGTCACAATTGTTGCCACACTTGAGTCCATTGATACTGCCACTTTGCCAATCCATCTTGTTGGAGGTCTTCCTCTCCCTTACATGACCCTCCACCTTACCAAATATGATATCCTTTTCCAGAAACTGGTCCCTCCTGACAATATGCCTGAAGTATGAGAAATGAAGCTTGGCCATCCTGGCCTCCAAAGAGCACTCTGACTGCACTTCTTCCAACACAGATCTGTTGGTTCTTTTGGCAGACCATGGGACTTTCAATATTCTCTTCCAATACCATAACTCAAAAGCATCCATTCTTCTATGGTCTTTCTTATTCACTGTCCAGGTTTCACATGCATATGAGGTTATTGAAAATACCATGGTTTGGGTCATGCTGACATCTTTGCTCTTCAACACATAAAAAGGTCTTGTGCCGCAGATTTGCCTAATGCAATATGTCGTTTAATTTCTTGACTGCTGCTTCCATGAGTGTTGATAGTTGATCCAAGAACAATGAAAACCCTGTCAACTTCAGTCTTTTCTCTGTTAGTGTTTGATATATCAAATCTCTTCTTCAGATGATCTTTTAAATTCTGATGGAAAATGTTCAAGACAATATTTTGGCTCTCATAAAAATGTTTTCATATTCTTCAGCTGCAGACTGAACTTGTATATGAGCAATTGATGGCCTGTTCTACAGTGGTCCCATGCCTTCTTTTGGCTGATGATATGAAGTAATTTCAGCATCTATTTGTGCAGATGCAGTCAATTTTATTTCTGTTTATTGCATCCATCTGGTGAGGTCCATATGAAAAATTGTCTACTGCCTTGTTTAAAAAAGGTATTTGCAATGAAAAAAATGTTGTTGTTGTTTTTAAGTGCCATAGAGTGAGTACCAACTCATAGCCACCCTATGCACAATAGAATGAAACACTGCCTGGTACTGGGCCAAACTCACAATCATTACTATACCTGAGCCCATTGCTGCTGCCACTGTAGAAGTCTCGTTGGGGGTCTTCCTCTTTTCTCTGACCCTCCACTTTATCAAAAATGATATGTTTCTCCAGTGACTGGCCCCTCCTGATAATATGTCTGAATTATGAGAGATGAACTTTGGCCATACATTCCAAGTTCCTATTATGAACAGATGTTTATAGCTATTTCTCTTCATTTTGAGTTCTGTCCCATCACCAAATGAAGATTCCAAGGGCTCTGCTCCATTCACATCATTGCAGTCAATTCTACTTTGAAGAGGCAGGTCTTCACCAGTCACATTTTTAATGCCTTCCAACCTGAGGGGCTCATCTTCCTGTACTATATCTTACAGTATTCCACTGCTATTCATAAGGTTTTCATTGACTAAATATTCAGAAGTATTCTGTCTCTCCTTCTTCCTAGTCTGTCTTTATCCTGAAGCTCATCAGAAACCTGTCCACCTTGGGTGACCACGCTGGTATTTAAAATACCCATGGCATATCTTCCAGAATCACAGCAACACACAAGCCACCATAAAATGACAGACTGATGAGTGGTGGAAAGAATTAATTGGTCTTGCAAAATTCTATCATGCATTCAATATCCAGCCTTCTTTCTATCACCAAGGCCATTTGTTTACATTTTTGATAATTTCCAATCTTCACTTTAAACTGTGTCCCAACAGCAAATGAATGTCCTGAAGGCTTTACTCCATTTGCATCACCACAGTCATCTCTACTTTGAGGATGAAGCTCTTCCCCAGTCATATTTTGTGGGCCTTCCAATCTAAGGGGCTCATCTTTTGGTACTATATCTGACAATCTTCTGGTCCTCTTCATCATTTTTCAATAGTCAATATTCTGATACTGAAAATGTTCCACCACTATTCATAAGGTTTTCAGTGACTAAATATTTTAAGTAGTCCCTCTCTACTTCTTCCACATCTGTCTTTTTTTGGAAGCTCATCTGAAACCTGTCCACCATGTCTGATCCAACTGGTACTTAAAATACTGGTGGTATCGCTTCCAGAATCACAGCAACTTTCACGTCACTACAGTGTGACAAATGGATACACCATGCTTTAGAAAATTAGTTAAAGATGGATCAAAGACATAAATGTAGTACATAGATCAATAAAGATCATCAATAATAATAATGATAAAGACAAATTTAAGGCCTCTGGTACATAAAATCCAGCTTCTTGTATTATTTTCTCAGCATATTGATTAGTGTGGTGAAAAGATACAATTTTGGTAGACACCTTTCCTGATTTTAAACATCCTGTATTCCCTTATTCTGTTTTGATGACTATCTCTTGGTATATGAACAGGTTCCTCATGAGCACAATTAAGTGTATTGGAATACCCATTCTTTACAATTTTATCTATAACTTGTCATGATCCACACAATCAAAAACCTTTGCATATTCAATAAACATTTTTTGAGTATTGTCTGCTTTCTGCCAAAATCCACTTGATATCAGCAATTGTATTCCTTGTCCAACTTATGTTGTTGCTATTGTTGTTAAGTGCCATTGAGTCAGTTCCTGTCTGTACTGACCCTGTATAGGGTTTTTGAGGAATGGCTGGTAAGCTTGAACCACCAACATTGTAGTTCAAACCAACATTGCAATCCAGCGCATTCACCTTCAGCATCACACTAGGTAGGAATCCTGTCCAACTTATAGTGACCCTATAAATAAGAAGGAAACACTGCCCCATCCTGTGTAATCCTCACAATTATTCCTCGACTTGGAATATTGTTGGAGACACTTTGTCAGTTAATTTTGTCAAAGGTATTCCTCTTTTCACTGACTGACCCTCTATTTTCCAATCATGATGTCTTTCTCTGGGGACTTAATAACATGACAACATGTGCAAAGTACATGAGGCAAAGTTGTCTCACCTCCCTTGCTTTTAATGACCATTCTGGCTGTACTTATTCTCTGTACACCTTTCACATGCATATGAGGCAGTTGAACATATAATGACTTGGTTCATATGCATCTTAGTCTTCAAAGTGACTTATTTGCTCTTTAACGCCATAAAGAGATCTTTTGAAACAGATTTGTTGAATGCAATACACTGTTTGATTTCCTTATTGCTGATTCTATGGGCATTCATATATCCAGCATATTGGCCAAGCACATGAATGTCTTATCATAGCTCATCAAATGCATCTTATTACAACCAAAGGATTTTAATACATTTAGTCTGGAAATTACAAGTTCATTAGATGAATGGTCTGCACAATTAAATGTTCTGGAATACTCATAATTTGCAATGTTGTCCATAGCTTGTCATGATCCACACAACTGAAAGCCTTTGCATAGTCAATAAAGCACAAGTATACATCTTTCGGGTATTCTCTAATTTCAGCCAAGATCCATCTGATGACAGCAATGATATCCTTTTTTCCACATCCTCTTCTGAAATCATACAGCCCTGATATTGCTTCTTCAGATTTTTTTTTTTTTTGTCCCCCAAACTCAAAGAATATTTAAAAGGAACACAGCATTGGAGTCCCTTGAGGATGCCATAACTGCACTTTGACATGACATAAATAAAAAAGAATTGAATTATTCAAGGAAGGATTAGAAAAATGGAAAACTCCACTCTTAGCAGTGTATAAAGCTAGAAATACAGCTTTACATTTTGCTATTTTTGAAGCAGTTGTTCGAACAGAACACGGGAACACTGAATGTTTTAAAATTGGGAAAGGTGTGAGACAGGGTTGTATTCTTTCACCATACTTATTCAACCTGTATGCTGAGCAAATAATACG
>NW_006408607.1:1379851-1381889 GCF_000296735.1 Chrysochloris asiatica | reverse complement strand
GGTCGCTATGAGTCGGTTCCAACTCGATGGCACCTGACAACGACAACAACATTTTCATTATATAAAGGTGTCTCTGATTCTGTAGCTATACTTTCTAACATATAAATATGAGGAGTGTGGTAACTCTTTAGGATAAGCACTGAACCACAAGGAAGGATGTGTGAGCACATGATGTTTTCTATGGAGGAACAACGAGGATTTCTACTTCTACAAAGATTTACAACCTCAGAAACACCATATTGGCTTGCTATGACTTGGAACCAACTCGACAGTACTTAAAAACTATATATCAAGAATGTGGTCTGTTGCAATCCAAGATGGAAGCTCAGTAGCATGGTGCTGGGATTTAAAAATATGGTAGTTTTAAAGTTAAAATTACATGAGCAGTAGTATAGTTTAGTAATTTTACCCAAAGCAGAAATCTTGGGGTTTGGTTGGCTTTCCTGGTAAGTTAGCAATCCATCACTCTCCGTAAGAATATATTTGTTTATTCACAAGTATATTTTCCAATTATTTCTTTAAACAGGCATACATAATATTTAGAACTTCCTCTTTTCTGAAAGATGAAAACATTAAACAACAATGATTTGGAAAAATAGATGAAACTCCAGTCAATTGAGCCCTAGAGACCTTTCATAGATTTATATCAGTAACACAAAAGGGTCCGTGCAAATATCTTAATATCTATAGAATATTTCATGAATTTCTGTGTAGTTTATATTTCCTGATGACTATTCATAGACAATAGCCCATGTACCCTGGACCCTAGGTTAAGAGTCACTGAATTGGGGCTTCTATAAAAGCCCTGGTATGGCATTGTAAGGTAATCAAGGATTGGACTGCTACCTGCACTAACTGCTAAGTCAGAAGTTCAGAACTTCCAGACACTCTTGAAAACCTTATACAGTTTACATGTTTCCCATAAATGTGTTCCTTCCTTCTTTTCATTAAATGAAACTTACTTCCATTGACTTAGTTGGTTATGTCAGAAATCTAGAGGCAGTCCTCCTTTTTTCTTGTACTTTAATATTTGTCTACCAATATCAATAAGTTTTACTAATATGCCACAAAAAATAAATTACATTATCAAATATGCAATCAAGATGCCTTGATAACCACTGGTGATTGATATGTAAAAGTTTCAAACAAAGAGGAAGGATAAGTAGATGGAATATAGGACTTGGTGATAGAAATAGTGCTGGAGATTTCAAGATAGAATTTTGCAAGACCAATGATTTATTACTTGCAATTTCCTTTTTTTCAATATCATAAAAGGCAACTATACAACTAAACTTCACAAAATAGAATTCACAGGAATAAAATTGACTATATATTCTGTGGGAAAAGACAATGGAGAAGCTCAATATCATCAGTCAAAAGAAAGTCAGGTATGGATTGTGGAACAGACCATCAATTCCTCATATGTAAATTCATCCTGAAGCTGAAGAATATTAAAACAAGTACACCAGAGATAAAAATGACCTTGAGTATATCCAGTCTAAATTTGCAGACCATCGCAAGAAGAGATTTGATGCATTAAAGACTAATGATTGGAGACCGGAAGAGATGTGGATAACATCACGCTCATCATGTTGTTGTTGTTATTGTTAGGTGTCAACAAGTCAGTACTGACCCATAGTGACCTTATGCACAGCAGAACGAACACTGCCTGACCCTGGGCCAACCGAACTATTGTTGCCATGCTTGAGTCCATCGATGCTGCCACTTGGCCAAGCCATCACGTTGGGGATCTTCCTCTTATCCCTTGACCCTCCACTTTACCAAGCATGATATCATTCTCTAGCAACTGGTCCCTCCAGACAATATGTTCAAAGTACGAGAGATGAAGTTTGGCCACCTTGGCCTCTAAGGAGCACTCTGCTTGCGCTTCTTCCAAAATGGATTTATTGGTTCTTTTGACAGCCCATGGTACTTTCAATATTTTCCTCCAGCAAGCCATAGCTGAAAGGCATCAATTTTTCTACGGTCTTCCTTATTCATTGTCCAGCTTTCGTATGCATAAAACACCATGGCTTGG
>NW_006408607.1:1368757-1377625 GCF_000296735.1 Chrysochloris asiatica | reverse complement strand
AAAGATGAGGCTTTCTACTCCCGTAAAGATTTACACCCTCGGAAACCCTGTACAGGGTCGCTATGAGTCGGTTCCGACTCCACGGCATATAACAACAACAACAACAACTATATGATCAAGAGCCAATATTGTTGAATGAATAATTCCAAGCATCACTGAAGACATTGGTGAAGAACTAGCTCTAGGAGCTAGCGTAATACAAAATGAAATGTTTTAACAAACTTATGCAGCACTGAAGGCAGGCATTTGTCAATGTCAAGAAGTTTGAGAGAAAATAACTACCTGGCCAACTGATTGGAAGAGATCCATTTTTATCCTATTTCAAATAAAGGTGCCCCAATGGGATACAGAAATCACTGGATGATATTAATATTGCAGTCAAGTTAAGTTTTGCTTGTTGTTGTTGTTTTTAAGTGCTTTCCAGTTGTTTCTGACCCATAGCGACTCTCTACATGGTTTCCAAAGAGCAGCTGGTGAGCTTGAACCACCAACCTTGTGGCTCAAATGACTTTGCAGTCCAGCACTTTAGCCTGCCGCACTACACCAGGACTCTAGAATTTTGCTGTAAATAATTTTAAAAATGATTGCACTGTGCATGGACAAGAATCTTCCAGAAATTCAAGTTGGATTCAGAAGAAACTGTAGAGCAAGGGATATTATTCCTGGTGTTACATGAATATTGGTTGAAAACAGAGAATACAAGAAAGATGTTTATTTGTTCTTTATTTACTATGCAAAGACATCCAACTATGTGAATCATACCAAATTATGGACAGCATTTAGGACAATGACTATACCATTGTTCTCATGTGGAATCTGTACATAAACTGTGAGATAGCCATTAGAATAGAACAAGGGGAAGTTGAATGGTGTGAAACCTGGAAAGGTGTGCAGCAGGATTGTAACTTTTCATAGTGTTTATTCAATCTATATGCTGAGCAAACAATTCCCAGAAGTTGAATTACATGAAGAAGAACATGACATAAGGATTGGAGGAAGAGTCATTAACAGCCAGTGATATGCAGATGTTGCAACCTTGCTTACTGAAAGAGAATAGGACTTGAAATACAAATGAAGACAAAGACTGCAGCCTTTAGTATGGAAAGAAACTCCTCATTACTGGGTCAATAAATAATATAATGATAAGTGGAGAAAATATTGAAGTTGTCAAAGACTTCAATTTGTTTAGATCCAAAATCAATGCTCATTGAAGCAGAAGTCAATAAATTAAATAGTGTATTGCATTAAGCACATCTAATGCAAAATACGTCTTTAAAGTGTTCAAGAGCACAGATGTTAGTTTGAGGTACCTGACCTAAGCCATGGTATTTTCAGTCACTTAATTTTCATGCGGAGTCCTGGTGTGGCACTGTGGATTAATGTGCTGGACTACAAAGTTGGTTTGAACCATAAGGTTGGCAGTTCAAACTCACTAGCTGCTTCTTGGAAATCCTACACAGGGTCTTGGATTGAAACTGACTTGACAACACTTAACAACAACAGCAATAATTTTCATGTGATGTTGAACAATGAATATGGAAAACCTTAGAAAAATCAATGTATCAGAATTATGATGTTTTCAATATTCAAAGAATATTGAAAATATTATTGATTGCCAGAACAATAAATAAATCTGTCATGGAAGAAGCATAATGAGAATGCTCCTTAGAAGACAGAATGGTGAGACATTATCTCTCATAGCATGGGCATACTATCAAGTGGGACCAGTCCCTAAGAAGGACATCATGCTTGGTAAAGTGGAGGGTTAGCAAAAACAGGAAGACCCACAACAAGATGGGATGAAACAGTGATAGTAACAATGGGCTCAAACATAACAATTGCGAGGATCATGCAGGACTGGGCAGTGTTTCATTCTGTTGTGCATAGGCTCTCTATGAGACAGAATGAACTTGATGCAGGTAAAAACAAGAACATACTCTCTAGATATAACTCAGATCTGCCCACTCATCTCCATATCCAATATCACATCCATGGTCCAAACCACAATCATATCTTTCCCAGGTTACTGGAAATTTCTCCTTAATGATATCCAATTTCCATTCTAGCCTCTTTTCATTTCATCTCCTATAGAGAGCTGCATGATGGACCTTTATAAAATCTAATTAGATCATGTCACTCAGGTCCATAAACCCTATCAATACTATGCTTCATACTTTTAATTAAACCCCAAAACTTTGACATACCATGAAATTCCTGGACCTCCTCCTCCATCCAACCTCATTCTGTGCTATCCTTCCCTTTTCCATTCACACTGGATTGCTTCCTTTCAGTTCCTGAAATAAGCTATACTTTTTCCAACCTCAGGACATTCAATGATGACCTCCCCTGCATCACGAATGTTCTTGTCTCTGCCATTCAATGGTGAGCACCTACTTACCCCTTTATGTCTGAGCTTACGTGGCCTTTCCTCAGTAAAGCATGCTTTGATTCCTTAATGAAGACAGGGTCCCCTTATAATGATCTCTCAGTGTGAAAACATTTTTCTGAAGTACTTTTCTTACAGTCTGTAAGTACATCATTGTGTGATTATTCATTTGATTTCTTACTACTTTCCTCACCAGATTGAAAGATAGCTGAAGGCAGAACTAATTCTTATGCTGTTCATTGCTGCATCCTCTATGCTAAAAAGAGTTTGTAGAAAAATGGAAATAAAGGATAATGGCACTTTCCCACAAACATTTTTAAGGTCCCTCATATCACACTTATTGTTTGCCATATATTGTATATTCAATAAATGTGTGGCTAATGAGTTGAGTTGTGACTATTAATGTTTTTATGAATTTATTAATAAATCCACAAGTACTTCCAGAGTATCCTCCATGTCATATTCAGTACAGGAGTATCTAAATTAGACCTATGCCACTACTTCATGGATCTTGGCCTTCGCCTGTATTGTCAGATCTCCTACAAGGAATTGACTAAAGCTTCAATTATCAATCATCCTTAAAATAGAAGGTTGTCATTGGTTTATCTCATTCCCCCTTAAAATCATATCCACAACAATTTGTGGAAGCAATACAAGTGAAAGTAGGAATTCTACCTTAATTGAATGTACCTTATCATTCTTTCACTTCCTGGCTATACCAGCAAATCAAAACGGTCATGACATTGACTTTGATCTTAAATTTCTTTTGTTCTTTGGTGATAGAACTATAATGCTATTTAACCTTTGCTTTTTGTGCTTAATGGATATGAGTGTTCTGAAAATGTAATACAGTGGTCAATAACATGCCAAACTCTGCCTATAAGTGGATAACTTGAGGTGCTGGGAAGTAAAAGACCCCGCTTGCTAACTCGTAAATAATACATTCCATGCACATCTGAACATTATTTTATCACTGATGTAGAAATTTAAATGTTTAGTTCTCAGTACTGTTAATAGGAATTAAAAACCAACTGCCCTCTACCTATTCTAAAAGTATACCGAGATCAGTCCTGAATTTTCTACCACCACCCCAAAATTTTACCTAATGTTTTCTGAGGATTATTAGATTACTTTATAATCATTTTTTTGAGAGAGAAAAATGCAATTAAAATAAATTTAACTTTGCAAGGTAATGCCTATAGTCAAATATATATGATTTAAACACAAAAAAAGTACTATGAGCATCAAATTTAAACTATATTGTTGTTGTTAGGTGCCATCAAGTTGGTACCGATTCATAGTGACTCATACCAACTCATAGTACAGCAGAATGAAACACTGCCCGATCCTAGGCCAACTTCACAATTGTTGCCACAATTGAGCCCATTGATGCTGCCACTTTGCCAATCCATCTGTTGGAGGTCTTCCTATTTTTCTCTGATCCTCCACCTTACCAAACATGATACCCTTCTCCAGTGAGTGGTCCGTCTTGACAATATGTCCAAAGTATGAGAGATGAAGTGTGGCCATTCTGGCCTCCAAGGAGCACTCTGGCTGTACTTTGTCCAACACAGATATGTTGGTTCTTTTGGCAGCCCATGATACTTTCAATATTCTCCATCTATACCATAACTCAAATGCATCAATTCTTCTACAATTTTCTTTATTCATTGTCCAACATTCGCATGCATATACTATGCATACACTATGGCTTGAGTCAGGCATACATGAGTCCTCAAGCTGACATCTTTGCTCTTCAACACTTTAAAAGGTTCTTGTTGTGAGGGTTGGAAATGTAAAAGTAGATATTGTAGCAGGAAGGGAGTGATTAACTTTGCAGCCTAGGAGCAGAGGTCCCTGGAACCATCAAGGGAGAAGAGTGGAGAGCGAGACTCTACCCAGAGAAGCAGTGATGCCAGAGATGGAGGCAGAGACAATGAAGTGGAGAGATGGAGCAGCTGGGGACTTTAGACCCAGAGACGAAGAGGGCTGTGTGCTGATGACTGGGGGACAGGCTTGCAGGTTATACCCTTTGGTTGGTTGATGATGCATGGATGGGATTGTAACCATGGCAATGAAACGATATAGGATAGGATGAAAGTAAAACTAATGTTGCCCCATGTAAACGATCACATATTTCACAATAAAATATTGAAAAAAAAAAAAAAAGTAGGGTCTTGTATAACAGATTTGTTTAATGCAATACATCATTTGATTTCTTGGCTGCTGTTTCCATGCGTGCTGATGGTTAATCCAAGAAAAATGAAGTCTTTGACAACTTCAAACTTTTCTCCATTGATAAGAATGTTGTTTATTGGTACAGTGGTGAGGATTTTTGTTTTCTTTACATTGAGATGTAATCCATACTGAAGACTATGGTCTTTGATCTTCATCAATAAGTATTTTAAGTTCTCTTCACTTTCAGCAAGCAAGGTTATATCATCTGCATATCGCAGGTTGTGAATGAGTCTTCTCCCATCCTGATGTCACCTTTTTCTTCATATAACGGAGTTTCTCAGATTATTTGCTCCACATACAGGTTGAATAAGTATGGTGAAAGAATACAACACTGTCGTAAACCTTTCCTAATTTTAAAGCATTTAGTGTTTCCATGTTCTGTTCGAACAATCGCATCTCGGTCTATGTACAGGTTCCTCGTGAGCACAATTAAGTGTTCAGAGTACTCATACTTCTCTATATTGTCCAGAGCTTGTCATGATCCACACAATTGAAGACCTTTGTGTAGTCCGTAAAGCACAGGTAAACATCTTTCTGACAGTCTCTGCTTTCATCCATGATCCATCTGACATCAAGAATGATATGCGTTTTTCCACATCCTTTTCTGAATCCGACTTGAACCTCTGGAAGTTCTCTGTCAATGCATGATTGCAATCATTTCTGTACTACCTTCAGTAAAACTTTACTCGTGTGAGATATCAGAGATATTGTATGATGATTTCCACATTCCATTGGGTCAGCTCTCTTTGGAATGGGCACAAATATGGATCTCTTTCAGTTTCAACTATAGGCAAAAACAAACATTACTTTAATTAATCTCTATGCAGAACAACTTGCAATTATTATTGACTGCCAAATAGTATGTTAAAGTATAAACTCTCATTTAGATTTGACCACTGTGCCAATCCATATCTATGGACATCTTCTGATTCTTTGCTGACCTTCCACTTTACCAAGCATGATGTCTTTCTCCAGAGAGGGGTTCCTCCTGATAATATGTTTGAGGTATGACAAAGTCTAGCCATCCTGGTTTCTAAGGAACATTCTTGCTGTACTTCTTCAAACACAGATTTGTTTGTTGTTTTGGCAGTCCAAGGTACTTTCTTCTCCAGCACCATAAGTAGAATGCACCAATTCTTCTACAGTCTTCCTTTTTCATTGTCCAACTTTCACATGCATATGAAACCATTGAAAACACCATGGTTGGGTCAGCCCCATATAGTGTTTCTATGAGTCAGAACCCATTGAACAGCACTTAACAGCAATATGAAACCTAGGTATTGTGGTGACTAGTCTATGAGACCATTTTTTTATTGAAACACTATATTAAGTGTTGTTGTGAAGATATTTTGCAGATATTAGTAACATTTATATTCAGTTGACTTTAAAGAGTTTTTTCTCCTTAGATGAAAATCTGAGGTATCATAACGAATAAAGAAATATTCCTCAAAACCATTACATCTACTCCTTCCAGAGTTTCCAGTCCAAGAACTTGACCTACAGATTAAGACTTGCCTGTCCCCAAATTTTGTGAATTAATTAAAGAAAGAATAGAATTCTGGTGTGGTGCTGTAGGACAAAACACTGGATGG
This sequence comes from Chrysochloris asiatica, assembly GCF_000296735.1. Classification (NCBI taxonomy): domain Eukaryota; kingdom Metazoa; phylum Chordata; class Mammalia; order Afrosoricida; family Chrysochloridae; genus Chrysochloris; species Chrysochloris asiatica. The sequence goes on along the minus strand of NW_006408607.1, from coordinate 1,371,409 downwards.
CTAACCACAAGGTTGGTGGTTCAAAGTCACTAGCTGCTCCTTGAAACCCTATACAGGGTTGCTATTAGTTGGATCTGCCTCAATGGCACTTAACAACAACAACAATACCTATCTAGGGAGGAGATCACGGTGGTTCTGTAGAATAGGTACCAGACTGCATACCACAATGGCTCTCCATGGGATAAAGATGAGGATTTCTGCCCCAATAAAGATTTACAGCCTCAGAAATCATATATGTGGTCACTGTGAGTCAGAACAGACTGGACAGAATCCTGGTAGCTTAGTGCATTACAAGTTGGAGTACTAACAGCAAAGTCAGCAGTTTAAATCTACCAGCTGCTTCATGGGAGAAAGATGATCCTGTAAAGATTTATAGCTTCAGAAACCCTATACAGGATCGCTAAGAGTCAGAACTGATTCTATGGTATATGACCACCACAATCATCACTAAATCCTATACGGAGTTGCTATGTGTTGGAACTTACTTGATGCCATAAAGCTACCACCACCACCACCTAACTAAGGAGCCTTGATGGTGCATTGGATTAAGCATTAGACTATTAACTGAAAAACTCAGTGGATGGAATTCACCAGCCACTCTGCTGCAGAAATATGAGGCAGCCTGCTTCCATAATGATTTGCAGTCTCAGAAACCTTATGGAGCATTCCGTGTGGGTCACTAAGAGTAGAATCACCTCTATGGCAGTGGTATCTACCTATATTATTGATTCTGTTTCTCTGGAGGACCCTGACTGATATAGGTGTATTCATCATTCAACAGCTACATACATTTCAGATTCTGCTGCTGGTGATAATATCAAACAATGGGGAACTCAATCTAATAAGCAGGCAGAGAATGCCATGCAATATCTCAATAGGAACTAGGAGGTTTACCAATTAGATACTAAAGACTCAATGGCTGAGCCCAACAAGCATTTCAAAAGCCCACGAATATATTTGAGTCGTGAATAGATAACATCTATTTAGTGGTTCCAAATTATGAAATCAAAGTTGCTAAGTCAAAATTCACAAAGGCTTAATTAGATGTCTGTAAACATCATATTATGTCAACTCCATTCATTGTTAAATTCAGCATTCATAAACACTTCATTACACTTTAAAACAATTTGTAGGTTTGTTCACAAAAAAATGCTTGAGTGTGCATAATGACTGCTGAGAAATCATAGTCAACTTTAAATTAAATGTTATGTCTAGCCAAAAAATTTCAAAAACCACTATAAAAATACTCACAAATTTTTTTCCTGGCATAATTGCTGTATTTAACATGTGATATGAGTGCATTTTTATATATTTTATTTAATTTGTGCTAAAGTCTCCAAAATAAAGAGTATCAGAACCTAGGAAGGTTTTGGGCACACCAATAAGGAATGTTTGGATGCACAGAGAAAGACATTTTTGGGGTGCAACTTGAAATGTGATTGAAAATTTATCAGCAAAAGAAGAGAAAAACACATAGCTGGAAGGCACTTCATGAAAGGCTACAGCATCTTGGTCCAATAGAGAAATGTGATTTAATGTTGTACTGGAGTGTTAGGTATGCATGCTAGAAGGTAGAAGTAAGAGAGATAATAAAGTTCAAAAAGAGCAACTCATGGGGAAAAAAAAATTCTAAGCAAGATAATAACACAATCAGATATATATGTTCATAAGATAACCTTTGTGGCAACATGGACAATAGGTGGGAGTACGCTTTCATGGCAGGAAGACACAGCTGGAGGCATTACAATATAAGACATAAAAGATGATGAGAGTGAAAGTTATGGCTGGAAATGTATAAACTCAACAGACATTTCGGTTTGTAAAAATGATTCTTAGAGATAAAAACAGCTTCTTTCTCTGCACTAAGCCTTTGAGAGCAATTCAGAAAAAGAAGTATTGAATGGGTTCATTTTCTCTGAGGTACTAGTTACTTTATAAAGAGGGAAACTACAGTGAATAAGTTCAATTCATAAGAACTATTAATGTATTTCTTCTCTTTAAGAAATGTAATACGATTCTTTTTTGTTTAATTCACCTCCACCTTACCAAACATGATGTCTTTCTCCAGTGACTGGTCCCTCCTGACAGTATGTCTGAAGTATGAGAGATGAAGTTTGGCCATCCTGGTCTCCAAGGAGCACTCTGGCTGTACTTTGTACAACACAGTTGGTTCTTTTGTCAGCCCATGGCACTTTCAATATTCTCCTCCAACATCATAACTCAAAAGCATAAATTCTTCTACAGTCTTCCTTATTCACTTCCCAGTTTTCACATGCATATGAGGTTATTGAAAACACCATGGCTTTGGTCAGTTGCACCTTAGTCCTCAAGCTGACATCTTGGCTCTTCAACACTTTAAAAAGTGTTGATTTCTTGACTGTTGCTTCCGTGAGTGTTGATAGTTGATCCAAGAATGATGTCCTTGACAATCTTTTCTCCGATCATAAGAATGTTGTCTATTGGTCCAGTGGTCCAGTGGTGAGGTTTTTTGTTTTCTTTACATTGAGATGCAATCTATACCATAGGCTGTGCTTTTTGATCTTCATCAGTATTTTAAGTCATCTTCACTTTCAGCAAGCAAGGTTGTATCATCTGCATATCACAGGTTGTTAATGAGTCTTCCTCCAATCCTGATGTCACGTTTTTCTTTAT
>NW_006408607.1:1361644-1367923 GCF_000296735.1 Chrysochloris asiatica | reverse complement strand
AAAAAAAAAAAAAAATCAGGCACTGAAACGCCTATGGAGCACAATTCTACTAACACATATGAGGTTGTCATGAATCAGAGGGTCAACTTGACAACACATGGTGGTCATGGATGTAAGCAACATTCGTACCCTGCAAGCACTGAAAAAATAAAGCATCTATTTGGATTATGGCTCTGTCATTTTGAGTACTGCTTGGCCTGTTCTTTCTTTGTTTTCTTCTTGACTTTTTTCTTTTCTTTTCTTCAGTGGGTTGACTTTTGCTCTCTGAGTAATTCTCTTATCATTAGTCTGGTTGCTACCCTCTGCCTCTCATCCCACTTTTGTCCCATCTTTCTGCCTTCAGGCCCACAATTATGGCAGGTTTGGCCATTCAGCATCAGACTTGCTTGTCTGTCCTAAAATTCAATGTTATCCTCCACCTAGCTCTGGCCTCAGATCTTGCTTTTTCCTTCTAACTTCCAAATGATTAGCTGTGTCTGTGAAAATTGCAGCTTTATGCCTCCCCCACCACCATTCCTAAAGTTTTATCTCTTAAAACCACATTATAAATTGTTCCAATTCTATTGTTTGTAACTTAATAATATTTTAACATATTTAATAAGATCATGACAACCCCTGCAATTCATTACTCTTTCTATTCCTAAAGATGATGATAATAAAGAAAAGGAAATGTGATTTATGTATCATCAGGTATCCAAGAAACCTGCTTATCGTCAGAGAGGTGGTAAAGAAAGATTTTATTATTGCCTCTTATAAATATAGTGACTGAGCGAGGAAAGGTTAACTGGCCATAGTTAAACCCATTATTCGGTTTCCATGCCAAGATTAAGTTCAGGCTTCGAATCAATTTCCATACTCTCCCCACAATCTTTTCTTCACCCTCAATAATCCCTTACCTCAATAAAATCCCAGCACAGTTCCTATAAAGGTGTTTGTCTTATAAATTGATGATCTCTTCTAAGTTTCAGATATTTATTTTTGTTTTACTTAAAATCAGTTTAAGTTGCATGCACTGAAGACTGTTGTTTTAACAGTCTCCAACACTCATGGGGTGCTGTGGGCTTAGAACCACTAGCTTCTACTTAGAAGCCCTATACAGAGGCACTATGGGTCAGAACAAAGATGTCAGTTTGAGGACTAAGGTGCACAGGGCCCAAGCCATCGTATTTTCATTAACCTCATATGCATGTGAAAGTAGAACAGTGAATAAGGAAGACAATAGAATAATTGATGCATTTGAGTTATGGTGTTCAAGAAGAATATTAAAAGTAACATGGACTGCCAGAAAAACAAACAAATCTGTATTGGAAACAGTACAACTAGAATGCTCCTTAGAAACCAAGATAGCCAGATTTGTCTCTCATACTTTGGACATATCATCAGGAGGAACCAGTTCCTGGAGCAGGAAATCATGCTTGGTAAAGTGGCGGGTTAGAGAAAAAGAGGAAGACCCCAATGAGATGGGTTGTCACAGTGGCAACAGCAATGGACTTAAGTATAAGAATGATGATGAGATTGGAGCAGGACAGGGAAATGTTTTGTTCTGTTGGCATAAGGTCACTATGCTTCTTAACTGACTCAACAGCACACAACAACAGCAAAACATCACTGGAGAGAGGAAGAAAAAGGAGAAAAGGAAATAATTGACTTTCTTCTCTGCTCCTGACTGTCCCTGCTCCTGTCCTACATTTTATATCTAAGTTTTTCTTTCATTAAATCGTGTGCCAAAGCAAGTGAAAAAACATAGAGCATTACGGAAATGTAGCATACAGATAGTACACAGAGGTCTTTCATTATTCGCTTAGCTATATAGACCTAATCAGTAATATCCTTTGGTCAACTAAAATCTTTTTAAAACAACATAACTTGAAAACATTTACAACATACTAGCTGCTCAATAAGGAGCTCTGGTTGTGTAGTGGTTATGAATCAGGCTGTGAACCACAAGGTCAACATTTCGAAACTACCAGCTGCTCCGCAGGAGAAAAATGAGGCCTTCTGCTCCTGTAAAGATTTACAGCCTTGGAAATCCTATACAGGGTCGCTATGAGTAGGAACCGACTCCACCACACACAGCCACCACCAGTTGCTCAATAGAAATTCTGATGTGGTGCTGTGGGTTAATGCGCTGGACTGCAAAATCAGTTTGAACCACAAGATTGACGGTTCAAGCTCAGCTCACCAGCTGTTCCGTGGAAACCCTATACAGGGTCGCTATGGATTGGATCTGATTCAACCACACTTAGCAACAACAACAACAAAAGTTGCTCAATGGATTTTTTTCTTTTCTTTTTCAGTATATTACAACTGATTAATTCAGCTCAGTTGTTTTTCTACAATTCCAAACTATGGGATTTATACATAAACCACCATACTTTAAAAATTATTCATTTCACCTATCAGGCATAAAGCAGTTGTATGCATTAAAATGACTCTTATTTACACATTCATTTATTCCAAATTCTAAATTGCTCAACATTTCTGAATAAGTCAGATCTATGGGCTTAATTTGGTGGTTTTTGTTGAATTACCAGCAAATATAGAGAACTGCTTTTGTGCAGTTTTATTTGAATTTCGAAGGCAGGTAATTTACTAATCCTCCTTTCATATGCTTCCTTTGTTCTTCCCTGAAATGTGTATTGACTGAATGTTTCAAGGACTTCGTTATTTAAAGTCAATGAGGAAATGGAATTCCCTTTGATAAACTAAATATGTTGACCTAGTCCTTTGCAGACTTAAAAAAAAAAAAAATCATCAATGCATAAGTATATGTTGATGGAACTGATAGTGCCTCTTGGTAAAACGTGTACCTGTCTATCTTTCTAAAAGCTGATATCTTAATAGGAGAATCATGTTTTTTCTCTTTCTCTCTGCTGCAACTTAATCCATCCAAAGATGCTGGTAATGAAACAAAGGAAGCAGGAAGCTAAGTGAAGATATTGATGGCACATGTCTACAAACCTTTGTTCTCACAGACACTACTTATGTTAAATTGATACTTAAAGGAACAGTCTACTTCCTTGGACTTATTTCTAAACCTCATCCTATGCATTCTCTCTTCCAGTGATCCAAATCTGCTCACTGCTTCTTTACTGTCTCTCATTCTTTATTTTGTACACATTTATTATAAAATGAACACTTGCTGAAGAAACATGCAAGAATACTGACAAAGAAGTTATAGTTGGTTGGTGTTATAACCCTGTGTTACCACCATTTACTTTACTGTTAGCAAATTAGTTAACCTGTTTAGGCACTAGATGTCTCATCTATAAAGTAGACATTGATAGTTTAATTTATAATATTAGATAATGTTTTGAGTTCTATTTCAAAGTTGCAACATTGAAGAATTCCATGAGCAAGAAGCACCAAAAGAAGATGGAAGAGATATACATAATGTATGAAAAAAAGAATGTGTGGACATATGACATTTTTGGAGGTAGCATATGATCAAGACTGATTAAATTGAAAGAAGTCCAAGCTGCATTGAAGGCATTGGTGAAAAACAAGGCTCCAGTACTTAATGAAATACCAGTTGGAATGTTTCAACAAATGGATAAAATGCAAGAAGCACTCACTAATCTATAAAAAGAAATTTAGAAGATACCTACCTGGTCCACCAACTGGGAGAGATCTGTATTTGTGTCCATTAAAAAAAGAAAAGCTATCTAATAAAATGTGGAAATATCAATCAGTATCATTAATATCAAATTCAAGTAAAAATTTGCTGACGAGAATTAAAGAATAGCTGAACATTACATTGACAGATAACTGTTGGACATTCAAATCTGACTGAGAAGATGCTGTTGTCAGATGGATCTTGACTAAAAGCAGAAAATACCAGAAAGATATTTACCTGTGTTTCATTGACAAAAACATGCAACTATGTAGATTATAACAAATGATGAGATAATATTGCAAAGAATGAGAATTCCAAAACACTCCATTGTATTCATGCAGAAGTTGTAAATAGATCAAGAGGCAATTGGTCAACAAGAACAAGGGAGCATTGTATGGTATAAAATCAGAATGGTTGGTATCAGAGTTGTATACTTCCAACATATTTATTTAATCTGTATTTTGAGAAAATAATATGAAAAATGTACCTAATATGAAGAATGTACCATCAGGATTAAGGAGGTCTGGTAGTGTAGTGGTTATGAAACGGGCTGAGAACCACAAGGTCAGCAGTTCGTAACTACCAGCTGCTCTGCTGGAGAAAGATGAGCCTTTCTGTTCCCATAAAGATTTACAGCCTCGGAATCCCTGTTCAGGGTCGCTATAGGTTGCAACCAACTCTACAGCACTTAAGAACAACAACAACCATCAGGATTGGAAGAAGACTTATCAAAATCTTACTATATATAAATGAGACAGCTTTGCTTGCTGAAAGCTAAAATGACTTGAAGCACTTACTGATGAACATAAAAGATCCCAGCCTTCAATATGGATAACATCTCAACATAAAGAAAACAAAACTAAATCCTCAAAAACGGAACCAGCAAGCAATATCGCAGTAAATGAAGAAAAGATTAATGCTTCCAATGATTTCTTTGTACTCGTATCAACAATCAGCAATGATGCAAGTATCAGTCAAAAAATCTAATGATGTATAGTGGTTGTGTGTTATGGAATCAGTTCTGACTCATAGTGACCCTGTACAGGGTTTCGGAGGCTGTAAATCTTTATGGGAGCAGAATGCCTCATCTTTCTCCCACGGAGCAGCTGGTAGTTTCAAACTGCTGACCTTGCGGTTCACAGCCCAATTCGTAACCACTATGCTACCAGAGCAATGATGTATAGCATTGGTCAAATATTCTACACAACACTCCTTTCCATTGTTAAAAGATGTCATTCTGAAAGCCTTATTTTTGCCACTTTCCTGATATGCGTGTGAAAGCTGAACCATGGAAAAAGAGGACAAGTAAGAATTGATGGCTTTGAATTATGGTGCTGGTAAGGAATATCAAAAACACCATGGAGTTCCAGAAGACTTAATAAATCTGTCTTGAAAGAAGTATAGCCAGATTGCTCATTAGAAGCAAGGAAGGAAGGATTTTATCTTATATACTTCGGACATGTTAACAGTAGGGACAAGACCCTCACTGAGACAGATTGACACAATCACTGCAACAAAGGACAGAAACATAGCACTGATAGTGAGGAGGGTTCAGGACCACACAATGTTATATATTGTTGTACATAGAAACCCTAAGAGTCAGATCGGACTCAATGGCACCTAACAACATTAGTATCTTATGTATGGCAGAGCTATTATGAGAATAATACTTTAAAAATTATCATTTGCATATCTATAAAATAGTGGTTCTGTAGGATAAACATTGGCCTGCCTATCACAAGGTTGATTGTTCAAACACACAAATCGCTCCTTGAGAATCCTATACAAGGTCTCTATGAGTCAGAACTCACTCAACGGCAAACAGCAACAGCAGCAAAGCTAAGAAACAACTGCTAGTGTCAGTGGTGGCATTTGTTGTGTGTCATTGAGTCATTTGTGATAGTGACAATATAGCAGAATAGCACAATCTCATAGGATTTTCTAGAGTATGATATTTATGGTAGCAGACCACCATATATTTTCTCTTCCAGACTGGCTGATAGGCTAAAACCACTAACCATTTGGTTATCAGCAGAATGCCAGAGTTCATTGTCAATAATTAGTGTGGGAAAGTAAACTAAAATAGCTTAAAAGTGACAATAAGAATGTCTCTTAGGGTAGAAACGGTCTCAGTTTAAAAACAATGATGATCTTAAGAGGTTAGTTTTTGAAAGAGAATGAGTCATAAGTTAGGAAGAACCAAGGCAACAAAAGAGTTAGCTAGATAACACTAAAGATGAATTGAATAGAAATATTGTGTTGGGGCAGATCAAACAGAGAATAAGAAATAATAACCATGAAGGAAGGTGGCCAAATGTGGGCATAAGAAATCTTAAATGAATTTAATTTTTTCCTTTGTCTTGAATGTAAATTCCTTTCAGCTATGTATTTACAAAGCCTGCTTCACATACAAAAAATTCTGATGTGAGTGAGATTTTTTAATAAAATATGTAAAATGTCTGATTACTGGTCCAAGACCATGCATTGCCATTGAAAAATAATAAAGTTAAGAAATAAGATTAATTCAAGACTAAAATAATTCACAGGAAGTAAGACCTCAGAAATACAGTTGTTGTTGTTATGTGCCATCGAGTCGGTTCCGACCCATAGCGACCCTGTATAGGGTTTCCGAGGGTGTAAATCTTTACGGGAGTAGAAAGCCT
>NW_006408607.1:1358879-1360199 GCF_000296735.1 Chrysochloris asiatica | reverse complement strand
TGCCTCCTCAAAGTAGAGTTGACTGTGATGATGCAAATGGAGTAAAACCCGTGGGAGTAAAGCCCTTGGGACCTTCATTTGCTGATGAGGCACAACTCAAAATGAGGAGAAACAGCTGTAAATATCCATTGAAAATCAGAGCATGGACTGTACGAAGTATGAATCTGGGAAAATTGGAAGTTGTCAAAAATGAAATGGAACGCATCAACAATGATATCTTAAGCATTAGTGAGCTGAAATGGACTGGTATTGGCCATTGTGAATCTGATGACCACATGGTTTACTATGTCGGAGATGACAAATTGAAGCGGAATGGTATTGCATTCATTGTCAAAAAGAACATATCCAGATCAGTCAAGGTACAACGCTATCTGTGATAGGTTAATATCCATGCACCTACAGGTAAGCCCAGTTAATACCACTATTATTCAAGTATCACACCAACCACTAAAGCAAGTGCTGATGAAATAGAAGAATTCTACCAACTTCTTCAATCTGAAACTGATCAAACATGCAATCAGAATGTGTTGAGCATTTCTGGTGATTGGAATGCAAATGTTGGGAGCTAAGAGGAAGGATCAGTAGTTGGAAAATATGGTCTTGGTGATAGAACTGATGCTGGAGAATGAATTATAGAATTCTGCAAAATCAATGACTTGTTCATTTCAAATACCTTCTTTTACAGCATAAGAGATGACTATACACTGGACCTCACCAGATGGAATACATAAAAATCAAATTGACTACATTTGTGGAAAGAGACGATGGAAAAGCTCCATATCATCAGTGAAAACAAGGCCAAGGGCAGACTGTGGATCAGACCATCAATTACTCATATGCAATTTCAAACCGCTATTCAAATTTACGTACCAACCACTAAAGCCAGTGAGGATAAAATAGAAGAATTCTATCAACTTCTTCAATCTGAAATTGAGCAAACATGCAATCAAGATGTATTGATCGTTACTGGTGATTGGAATGCAAAGGATTCAGTATATAACACCATGATAATAGAGAAAACATTGAAGTTGTTACAGATTTATTTTGCTTGAATCCAAGATCAACACTCCGGAAGCAGCAGTCAAAAAATCAAATGACATATTGAATTAGGCATATATTGTGCATAAGACCTCTTTAAAGTGTTCATGAGCAAAGATGTCTTTGTGAGAACTAAGGTGTGCTTGACCCAAGCCCTGATATTTTCCATAGCTTCATATGCATGTGAAAATTGGATAGTAAATGAGGAATACCATAGAAAAATTGGTGCATTTGAATTATGGTGCTGGAGAAGAATATTAAAAGTACCATGAAACATTAGAA
>NW_006408607.1:1342858-1358494 GCF_000296735.1 Chrysochloris asiatica | reverse complement strand
GTATGAGAAAAGCATGGATTTCCATAATAGTTGATGAGAATAAAGGAAACTGTTCAATGAACCCCTAAGTTAAAAGAAGGAATTTTATTATAAAGAAGAATGTACAACCAATGTAGTTAGGAACTGTGAAATAAAAGGCCACAGGTAATTTATAATGCAGAAAATAATGGAACAGAACAGTGAGAAGCATTCCAGAAAACAATTGTGAGACCTTGAAGGCGATGTTATGAGGTTATACTACATCTTAACATGCACAACAAGTTCTCATAAAATTAGCATTCCTTTTTGAATCATAATTATTGTAACATTAAAGGAAATAATTGAAATGAATTAGTAGTCTTCTTCAATAAATGTCTTCGCTACTATTGCAACTAATAGAACAGATGCACTTCCAGAATTCATTTATAATAGTAAGATGAAAAGCAACATAAAATGAAAGTGACTAATGTGAAAGAAATAAAAAAAAGAAAAGAAAAAAACCCCACAACTGGGCTTAAATTTCTAGGATCTAATTTCAGACTGTGCCTTAGTTATTGAATATTATTTATTGAGTTTCTATGTGCCTGACTTTGTGTTCTATTCAAGGATATAAAAATGACTAACATGGTATCTGAACCACAGAAACTCACAATTATTGGAACAAACTCCAAAACAGCTCATTTTGTTATAATACATCATAAATACTATGAGACAAATTTACACTATAAATGCAAGGCAGTAGAGTAATAAAAAATAGTGACTCAGAAATTAGACTACTTTGGTTCTGACTCCAGCAGCAGCACTTACTTGCTGTGTGATTTTTAAGGATTTAAATAACTTTTCTGTGACTCAGTTTCCCCAGGTATAAAATAGAAATCTTGGAATTACTTCCTGCAGTTACTGCAAATATTTTATTAAGTGAAAATTGCAAAATGTCTAAAACAATTTCTGGTACATGGGTAGCTGGTACTATCATCAACCTATTCAATAGATTATCATCACCATCATCGTTTCAGAAGCACTGAAATGGGTGGAACTAAACTTGTCCAAGTAAAACAGTAAACACTTCACAAAGTGTATAGCACAAAACATGGGTTTAAAGAATAAAAAGGAGTCTTGCATAAGAAAGCTCGTATGCTAAGCAAACTGAACTATGCATTCAAAATGCATCCAAAAGTGAAAAAATCAAGAACTTCCTTTACTGTAGGGTCCCAACATGGTGAGAATGCAGATGGAAAATGGATCAAAATTGTGACAGACAATGTGAGCCTGTGTTATCTTTAAAGCAGGTATGTCACAACATAGGATGATAAATCTAGTGGCTCTGTTCCATTTATATATATACAATGTAGATAGATAGATAGATAGATAGATAGATAGATAGATAGATAGATAGATAGATAGATAGATAAAAATGAGCTTCACCCTGGTAGTCAGGTTAAAGGACAATCTTATTGAGATACCCAAATTCTCTCATATGAGAGGAAAGGATGGGAATAGTATCACATAACTCTTAAAACATATACTTTCTAGTAGTATGTCATTTGAGACCATATAATACAGAATAAACAAATCACATGACCAACTGATGTTAGTAGGAAGAGCAATTATTGCATAACAAACTCTACAACTACCACAAAAATAGTTGCTTAAAATAAGTCATTTATTATGATCAAGAATTTCAGGGACTCAGATAGAGATGTCTGTATTGTATAAACCAAATAAAACAAAACAAAGCCACTGACATTGAGTCAATTTCAACATATAGCAATTCTATATAGTTTCCCAGGTTGTAAGTCTTTACAGAATCAGAAAACCTCATCTTTCTCCCACAGAGTGGCTGGTGGATTTGAACCGCCAAACTCATGCCTTGCAGTTCAATGATTGTCCTACATCACCATCAAGATTCCTGGACTGTACACAGTAATTTCACTCACTTTCCAGGATTTTTGGCAGGAATTGCTGGAAATTTAGGTTTAGCTGTGCTTCTTTCCTGCTCCCTGTAGTCTCAGAGCCTTTCCATGTGATTTCCCCAACAGAATAAATAGTCAGATTTCTATTTAGCATCTCACAACTTCACAAGATCAAAGAAAGAGTTATCATAGGGCCCACTGCACTCCAATGGTCAAAGGAGTCACAAGGTGGCCCATAGTCAAAGAGAGGGGAAATGAACCCTACATCTTGATAGAATCTGTACCCATTCTCCAGATATGTGAAGTAATGAAGGAGGGAGTAGATTGAAGAGTTGTTTCTAAGGTAGGATCAACAAATTGCGTTGGCTACAATGAGAAAATGAAATGGCAAAGAAAGTGTAGAATTACAAAGAAACACAACAGAGATGAGTGTCATTTCTCCAATACCCAAACATAAGGACTGAAAGGACACAATTCTCAACAGTAGGAAAATGCTTTATAAATCCTGTTTTGTCAAGAAATTGAAAAGAAGAAATTATGATCACACCCAAGAGATTTATGTCAAGATGTTATTTGTGTATGCTGCTTCTAAAAAGTGCTACAAACAGACACCAAAACAACCATATGCTAAATCAAAATAAATTGATTTTTGAGTCACTTTAGGAATGTGGGGATATAATTAAACTTTATTAATATGCTGTTTATTTAACAGATTAAAATACATAAGAAGCATGCCCCATTTATCTTAATTAGACAATATGCTTTTCACAATAATTTGCTTTATATTTTCATTTTTCATGAGCATTGTGGAGATGTCCATTGATGTTTTTAGAACCAACTTTCCTTTGGTTGGTAGTTCTGTGATCTCAATATCACAACTATCTTGAGATGCTATGCAGCATTCTGCACCTGAGCCTCAGCCTATGTCTGGCTACTAGACATTCACTGGGACTAAGATTATGCAGAAGAAAAGGACGATAAAGATTTTAGTGTTCTCAACACTTTCCTTCTGTGCTTCAAATTTCAAATTATTCCCACCTCAATAGATCTGTTTTGGAAGAAGTGCAACCAGAGTGCTCCTTGGAGGCCAAGATGGCTAGGCTTCGTCTCTCATACTTTGGACATATTGTCCGGAGAGAACAGTCGCTGGAGAAGGATGTCATGCTGGGTAAGGTGGAGGGTCAGAGAAAAAGAGGAAGACCCCCAACGAGATGGATCAGCCAGGTGACATCATTGATGGCGTCAAGTGTGGTGGCGGTAGTGAGGTTGGCCCAGGATCGGACATTGTTTCGTTCTGCTGTGCATGGAATAAAAATTGAAATCTTTCAAGAGAGTGATGCGACACTGGCAGCACTCACTCATCTATGTAAAGAAATTTGGAAGACAACTACCTGGCAAACTGATTGGAAGAGATCCGTATTTGTGCCCATTCCAAAGAGAGGTGACCCAATGGAATGCAGAAATCATTGGACAATATCTTTGATATCCCTTGTGAGTAAAGTTTTACTTTGGGCAATACAGAAACAGCTGCAAACATACATTGACAGAACTTTCAGAAGTTCACACTAGATTTGAAAGATGACGTAGAACGAGGGATATCATTGCTGATGTCTGATGGGTCTTGGCTGAAAGCAGAGTATACCAGAAAGATGTTTACCTGTTCTTTATTGACAGTGAAAAGGCTTTTGATTGTGTGGATCATAACAAGCTATGGACAACATTGTGAAATATGAGTATTTCGGAGCACTTAATTGTGCTCATGAGGAATCTGTGCATAGACCAAGAGGCAGTTGTTCGAACAGAACATGGGAACACTGAATGGTTCAAAATTAAGAAAGGTGTGTGATAGGGTTTTACTCTTACACCATACTTATTCTACCTGCATATATTCTACCTCTATCTGAGAAACTGAGTTATATAAAGAAAAACATGGCATCAGAATTGGAGGAAGACTCATTAACAACCTATGATATGTAGATGATACAACCTTGCTTGCTGAAAGTGAAGAGGACTTAACATATTTACTGATGAAGATCAATGACCACAGCTTTCAGTATTGATTTCATCTCAATATAAAGAAAACAAAAATCCTCAACAATAGACCAATAAGCATTCTTATCAATGGAGAAAAGATTGAAGTCATCATCGATTTCATTTTGCTCATATCAACTATCAACACTCGTGGAAGCAGAAGTCAAGAAATCAAACAATGTACTGTATTAGGCAATTGTGCTGCACAAGACCCTTTTATAATGTTGAAGAGCAAGGATGTCATTTTGAGGACTAGGGTGTGCCTGTCTCAAGTCATGGTATTTTTAATAACCACATACAAAAGTTGGACTTTGAATAAAGACCATAGAAGAATTGATTCTTTTGAGTTATGGTGTTGGAGGGGAATATTGAAAGTGCATGGGCTGCCAAAAGAACAAACAGATCTGTGTTGGAAGAAGTACAGCCATAGAGCTCCTTGGGGGCCAAGATGACCAACTTCGTCTCTCACACTTCAGGAGGGACCAGTCATTAGATAAGGATATCATGTTTAGTAAGGTGGAGGGTCATAGGAAAAGTGGAAGACCCTTAGCAAGATGGAATGTTAAAGTGGCAGCATCAATGGGCTCAAGCGTGGCAACAATTGTGAGGTTGGTCCAGAACTGGGCAGTGTTTCATTCTGTTGTACATAGAGTCGCTATGAGTCGATACCAACTGGATGACACCTAACAACAGCAACAACAACACCCCTTTCCTGATTTTACATCATTCAGTGTCCTTTGTTCTGTTTAAACAACTACCTCTTGGTCTATGTACAGGTTCCTCATGAGCACAATTAAGTGTTCTGGAACACCCATTCTTCATAAATTATCCAAATGTTATTATGGTCCACACAATTGAATGTCTTTGCATAGTCAGTAACGAATGAATAAGCTTCTTTCTGGTAGTGTCTGCTTTCATCCAAGATCCATCTATTATCAATGATATTAATCATTCATGTCTTCTTCTAAACCCAACCTTAATTTCTGGCAACTCCCTGTCTATGTATTACTTCAACTATTTTTTAAATTTTCTTCAGCAAAATTTTGCTTATGTTTGTTAAGAACCTGTCTTAGACTTAGAGAAGCAAAACCAGTGAAACATATATATGTATACATATAAAGAGAAGTTTATTATCAATGAATTGGCTTACAGTTGCAGAGTTCCAGGTCTCCAGCAGAAGAGACAGAAAGCAGTTCCTCCCGCGTGTCCATTATATTAAGAGCAGGCCACATCTCCAAGGAAGCATCTCATTAATGTATTGGCTGCTCATAGCCACTCATCAGAGTTAACTATGTCTGCATTAGAGTTCATCATCATGGGAATAATCACATCACAACTGCTAAACCTCTCGACATCCTGGCCTAGTCAAGTTGATACAGAACCATAACTATTACAGAACTGGAGAATTAGAGAGAGTTTTAAAGGTACACACACCATATTCATGTCATATAGTGGACAGTGCCTTGGAGGCACCACAAAGCATGCTGATAGTTTCAATGGCATGGAGCATTTATTTCAGTAACATGTATGTTCTTCCCCTTCATCTAAAATGCATTCATTACATACGCCTAGCACTCAGTTCATGGTCTCTAATGCCATTTAACATTAAAGAGAATTTGACTTCCTTGGAGAAATGGCAGATTCCAAGACTGGGACAAGAAATATATAAAGTAGCAATCAATAAGGAAATACTGAAAAATAAAAATAGTAGAAGTATGTTGTTGTTGTTAAATGCCATCGAGTCGATTCTGACCTATATAGTGACCCTGTATAGGGTTTCCAAGGAGCATCTGGTGAGCTTGAACCACCGACTTTTCAGTTCTAATGACTTTGCAGTCTGTTGCATTAGCCCACAGTGCTACACCAGGACTCTGGAAGTATGTTAGAGGAACACAAAAGCCAACTGAAGGAGCTCCTGGTGTTCAAAACTGAAATAATGTGAGTAACAGAATGTTAAAACGGTATTGGGATATAATCCAAAGTATAAAATAAATACCAGTGAATCCATATTGATAGAAATAAATGACTGATAAAGAAAAAGTGGACAATTCATACTGTGCCCATGTTGTTGTTGTTGTTGAGTGCCGTGGAGTCAGTTCCGACTCATAGCGACCCTGCACAGGGTTTCCGAGGCTGTAAATCTTTACGCGGGCAGAACGCCTCATCTTTCTCCCGCGGAACCGCTGGTAGTTTCGAACTGCTGACCTTGAGGTTCACAGCCCGATTCGTAACCACTACGCTACCAGAGCTCCTTACTCTTGGAAAGAATCATGTGTAACTCATACTTTCAAAATTGTTATATTTTAACTCCCACTGTGCCCATAGGGAGTTAAAATATAACAATTTTGAAAGTATGAGTTACACATGATTCTTTCCAAGAATATAGTATAGAAAGATAGGAAACTTTATAGTGATGAAACATGACAAACAGTACCTAAGCTATATGATCAAGGTCAACAGTAAAGGTGGTAAGTCAAACTGATAATATGTACTCTTAATATCATGTGATGAAAATGCCAATTTATCACTGTGGTCTTCCTCTAAGACACTGTCACAGCCAAGAAAAGCATAGGGAGACATGACAATTAATGTTCTGTAGTATCCAGGAAGGGATCCTGAAACAGAAAAAGGACATTAGGCAAAAACTAAGGAAATCTCAATATAGCATGGATTATAAGAGATAATAATATATCAACATTGTTTTCTCAGCCACAGAGAAATAATCAACTCATAGCAATCCATGTAGCACAGTAGAATCCACAGGGAGTCCTGGTTTGGTGTTGTAGGATAAACACTATCCATCTATCTCATTCAGGGTCTTCCTCTTTTTCACCGATCCTTTCCACTTTACCAAGAACATGTTCTTCTCCAGGGACTTGTCCCCTCTGACACTATGTCCAAAGTATGAGAGAAACCGTCTGGCCATCTTGGATTCTAAGGAGCATTCTGGCTGTTCTTCTTTCAACATATTTTTGTTTGTTATTTTGATGGTACATGGTACATTTAATATTCTCCTTCAACACCATAACTCAAGTGCAGTGATTCTTCTACAGACTTCTTTATTCATTGTCCAAATGTCACATGCGTATGATGCTATTGAAAATACCATAGTTTAGGTATGGTACACTTTAGTCCTAAAACTGACATCTTTGCTCTTGAACACTTTAAAGAGGTCTTCTGCAGCAGATTTGCCTAATGCAATACGCCGTTTGATTTCTTGACTGCTGCAAAGTGAAGTCTTTGACAACTTCAATCTTTTCTCCTGAGGGCTTCGGACTTTGATCTTATCAATCAGTATTTTAACTTCTCTTTGCTGTCAGCAAACAAGGTTGTATCATCTGTATATCACAGGCTGTTCGAGAGTCTTCCTCCAATCAGGATTTTTTTTCCTCCAATCAGGATTGTTGCTATGTTTTTCTTCATACAAACCTGCTTCTAAATACACACACACACTTATGCACATATATGACAATTTCAGTCAAAAAGAGACCTTGAAACTATGCTGCACTTCTTGGTATAGTGTTGATAAAAAACAAAATATGTCAGTGAGTTACCATTGGTGTTGTCAAGTGCTGTTGAGTGGGTTTCAGCTCATAGCAACCCTGAATAGGCTTTCTGTGGAGTGGTTGGTGGGACCAACCTTCCATTTCAGACTGTCCTTGTGGTCCAGCACATTATTCTGCAGTGTCATACCAGGACTCCCAGCCAGCCAGTCAAAGTATAGTTTTAAAAGATGACTTCAAAACTTATGACAGGTTCAAATCCTCACACTTCTACTTACAAAATGTCTTCCATAAATTGTTTAAGTCATCTGTTTCCCTTGTTTGTAAAATGTAAAAAACAATAGCATTCTTTTTTGTTGTTGTTGTGAAATACCATTTAGTTTGTTCTGGCTCCTTATGACCTTTTTAGGGCTTCCAAGGAGCAGCTTCTGGGTTTGAACCAACAACCTTGTGGTTAGTAGTCCATTGTTTATCTTGCAGTGCCACATCAGGACTTCAGTACATTCCTAGTGGGACCTAATTAAAGATTTAATAATGCATTAGGAAGACTCCAAACAAAAGAATGATGGCTGCTCCATTCACACAAAGGAAATTCAAAAAAGATTTATTTACAAAAGTACAATCATTTTTGTAAGAACACCAGTCACAAGCTTTAGGACCTTGCCTAGTCCAGTATGACCTCATGTTAATCTAACTGATAACACCTTCAAAGATTACATAATAAAATGAAGCAGACTTGAATCAATGACTGATAATGAGTAAAGACTATATAGTCCTTACTTTAATTGTAAAGAAAACAAAAATCCTAACTCTAAACCAAAAAGCAACAGCATGATAAACAGAAATAAGATTGAAGTTTTAAGGATTTCATTTTACTTGCATTCATAGTCAGTGCCCATGGAAATAGCAGTCAGAACAGCAAATGATATATTGGATTTGGCAAATATCCTACCAAAAAGTGTTGTTGTTGTTGTTGTTAGATGTCACAGAGTCAGTACCAACTCATAGCAACCCTATGCACAACAGAACAAAACAGTGCCTGGTCATGGGACAACCTCACAATCATTGCTATGCTTGAGACAGTTGATACCACCATTTTGACAATCCATCTTGCTGGGGGTCTTCCTGTTTTTCTCTGATCCTCCATCTTACCAAACATGATATCCTTCTCCAGTGCCTGGTCCCTCCTGACTATATGTCTGAAGTATGAGAGATGAAGTCTGGCCATCCTAGCATCCAACGAGCACTCTGATTGTACTTCATCCAACATAGATCCATTTGTTCTTTTGGCAGTCCATGTACTTTTAATATTCTCTTCCAACACCATAACTCAAAAGTATCAATTCTTCTTTGGTCTTTCTTATTCACTGTCCAACTTTTGCATGTGGTTATTGAAAATACCATGACTTAGTCCTCAAGCTGACATCTGTGCTCTTCAACACTTTAAAAAGGTCTTGTGCAGCAGATTTGCCTAATGCAGTACATTGTTTGGTTTCTTGACTGCTGCTTCCGTGAATGTTAATGGTTGATCTGAGAAAAATGAAGTCCTTGACAACTTCAATCTTTTCTCCATTTATAAGAATGTTGTTTATTGTTCCAGTGGTGAGGATTTTTATTTTCTTTACATTGAGATGCAATCTATGACAAAGGCTGTGGTCATTGATTTTCATCAGTAAGTATTTTAAGACCTTTTCACTTTCAGAAAGCTAGGTTTTATCTTCTCTATATTGCAGGTTGTTAATGAATCTTCCTTCAATTCTGATGCCATATTTTTTCTTCATATAACCCAGGTTCTCCGATAATTTGTTCAGCATACAGATGGAGTAAGAATGGTGAAAGAATGCAACCCGGCTGTACACCTTTCCTAATTTTAAATCATTCGCTGTTCCTTTGTTCTATTTGAACAACCATCTCTTGTTATATGTACAAAAACTGCATAAAGTGTTAAAAAGTAAAGCTGTCACATTGAGGAATATGTTAATCCTTACCCCAAGCTATAGTATTCTCAGGTGCCTCATATGAATGCAAAAGCTGGACAAAGAATGTAGAAGAATTGATGTTTTTGAACTATGATATTGACAAAGAATGACTATATTTAAGATGGATTATCAGAAAATGAACAAGTCTGTCTTCGAAGAAGTACAGCTAGAATGTTCTCTAGAAGTGAGGAAGACAAAACTTTATCTCATGTGCTTTTGACATGCTATCAGGAGAAATCAGTCCCTAGAGAAAAACCTCATGCTTTGTGAAAGTGGAAGACCCTGAATGAGATGGGCTGACACAATGGCCGTAACAGTGTGTTCAAACATAACAACGGTTGAATGATTGTTCATACAGAACTAGGGAGTGTCTTGTTCTGTTACACATCGGGTCACTATGAGTCACAACCAACTCACTAAAACCTCACAACAGCAATATATTCACACAAGATGCCATTCATAGGTACAGGGGTTAGGGCCAAAAGAGGACCTTTTACCACCCCTTTCCCTGATGCAATGAGAGAAGGGAGTTTTTATTGGAAATCAAAAAGAGAATTATATGAAATCTATCTCTTTGTATAAAATAATGGCCTTCAGTACAACCAGGAAATTATCACATGCTTCCCTTTTGCTAATTTCTGCCAGGAGTCCTCAGTGCCCATATCTTCAAAAAGTCAGAAGATAGCCTTATTGAATAGACCAACATGCATAGGTCAGTCTCCTGAGACAGAGAGAAAGTTGGTAGAGCTGAAAGAACTAACAGAATTTAATAGGCACAAATAAATGTATAGCAGATATTTACATATTATTATTACTGTTTTCTCTATATTACCAGCATTTGGCAGAGTTTATAACATTTAGTTTGTGTTTAATAAAAGCCCATGTAATTAGTGGAGGGTGATACACATAGAAGGAGGGCAGAGATTGCCATAGCATGTTAAAGCAGTATGAGCCATGCTGTTGTTGTTGTTAAGTGCTATTGAGTTCTTTCTGACTAATAGCGACCTTGTATAGGACTTCTGAGGAGCAGTTAGCTGGTGAGCTTGAACTGTCAACCTTGTGGTTGAAATTAACATTAAAGTTCAGTGCTTATCCTACAGTGCCATACCAGAATTCCAGTGTGTGCCACAGTCAGGTATAAAAAATTTATCATAAACATAGAACTGATAGGACATGAGTTTGAAATGAGTTTGAATTTAAATTTGGAGAACAGTGGGAAATTACATTGCATAGATAGTACCTGAAAACAAAACAAAACAAAAAATCAGATTAATATACACACTATTCTGTGCAGAGGGCTGTTAGGAAGTATTAAGGGGCAGTCAGATACAAGGGAAAGATTCAAGCTTTGAGATACTTCAACATTTTCACTCACATACAGGCGACCTTGAGTAAGTTACTTACATCCTTAAATCCTAGGGCCCTCATATGTAAAACAAGGACTATCACTAGAATTAAGTGATAGAATTCTATGCAAATTGGCTGGCACATAGTAGGCATTCAATGAATGCAACCGCTCCCCTTATATATGCGTACTTGAGGGACTGAAAACATAACCAGTAAAAATAAAACATAGGACTATCTTTCTAATAGACACCCTTCCCGCCTCTAATCTTTAATAGAGTCCATTAATATCTATCAAACATTCTTGGGAATGGAAATATAAAGCCATCGTTGCTGTCTATGTGGCAGCCTAATGAGCCAGCTTTCCCAGTGAGGCAATAATTTACTCAAAGGTCCCCGAGTGGCCAGCATGAGTTAAGGCAGCTTTCCAAATTGACCAGTTCTTGCACAAAGAGATTGCATTATTATGCTACCCTTTCTTTGTGATTTGTTCAATGAAGCTCTATGCAGGATAAACCAATGTGATATCTGCCCTCTAGGACCTTTCCCTGCAGGGATTTCAATGCCAAATTCAATCCCTTTCAAAATCATACAATCATTTCCCATCTCCTGGTTCCAGGCCAGTAGAGTTTTCCTAAACCACAGCTTTCTCAGACTAAGTCATGTATATTTATTTTCTCAATGAAAGACTCGGGGAAGGATGGCATTGGGCAATTTCTCAAGCTCCATTTCTCAGTAAAACGTCTCAATATTAGTGCACACAGGAACTTTTTTTTATGTTGGCCAATCCATATTGGATGATGATACATGTCACTTAACAGTGATGGAAGGCACATCTGCAGAAGCCATTTTCTGGAGTCAAGGATGGCAGCCCTAATGCTAATTCAGCGAGAGAGATATTTATGACCTTAACAATGGTACCAGAATGTGCTTTGTCTCCCCTTCTGAATCTGGACAGTGCTTGTGGAAAGGCTGGATTTCATTTTCGTCATCAGAGTTTGATGTTTAAACACATTAGAGGGCACTTTAAGACCCGAATGAACCAAAATGACAGAATAAAATTGTATCAAAATTTAGACCTAGCAGAAAGAGCCCTGCTTTGGAAAATAAGAAGAGTGAGTTATCACATGCCTTCCAGCACTAACTAGTGATTTCACCTTGGACAAGTCACTTAATCTTTCTGAGACATCTGAAAAATGGATTAATAGTATTATCCTAACCATAAAATCTAAAGCAAGTAGGAATATTTTCTAAGTTTCCTTCTGGTTCTTTGTTCGTTAGGTGCCATTGAGTCAGTTCCAACTCACAGCGACACTATGCACAATAGAATGAAATATTGTGAATCCTGCACCATCCTTCTAGTTCAAGTATTTCTAAAAGTCTCCTCTTTAATTTGGGTGAGGGCAGAGTCTTGGTGTGGCTCTACGGGTTAAAGCGTTGCACTGCACATTCAATTTGAACCACAAGGTTAGTGTTTTAAGCTCACCAGCTGTTCCTCAGAAATCCTATGCAGGGTCACTGTGGGTTGGAACAGGCTTGACTGCACTTAACAACAACAGCAACAATCATTGATAAACTTCTGTATTGGTTTGCTATCTGGGCCTGCTGTAACAAAATGCTATACATTAGATGGCTCATAAGAACAGAAATGTATTGTCTCACACTCTGAGTGTGTTGCCCATGTTGATTCCTTCTGAGGTTTATAGGAAGAATATGTTCCATGTCTCCCTTTTAGCTTCTGGTAGCTCCAGGTACATTGAAGTGATAACATTGCATGCTTTCTTTTCTCTGGTGTGGCATTAGACTGTAAAACATAAAGGTGGTCAGTTAAAATCCACCAGCATCTTCTAAAATACCCTATACAGGGCTGCAATAAGTAGGAACTGACTTGATGGCACTTAACAACAACATGTATCTTCTCTTCTTCTAGAAAGTCACCAGTCATATCGAATTCGTACACATCCTTCTCTAGTACGACCACATGTTAATCTAACTAATAATCTCTTCTAAGATCGATCCTACTTTCAAACAGGGTACAATGTAAAGGTGCAGGGGATTAGAAATTCAGAAAATATTTTGGAGACACCATTAAATCCAGAGTAGCATCAGAGTAGTGATATTTGATAAACTGCTAAATAGGATGCTCACAATTTCATAAAGTACTTTCAAATATATGGCTTAATTCAACAGTGCTCCCATTTAAGATTGTTGTTGTTGTTGTTAGGTGCCTTCCAGTTGATTCTGACTCAGAGAAAATGTATGCGAAGCTTGAGACAATTGCTGCTACTAATGTGCCAATCTACCTCATTGGGCATCTTCCTCTTTTTCTCTGACCCTTCACTTTAGCTAACCCTTCTCCAGAGACTGATCCCTCCTGATAATGTGTCCAAAGTATGAGAGAGGAAGTTTCACCATTCTGGCTTCAAAGATGCATTCTGACTGTACTTCTTCCAGCATAGCCTTAAAGATTGTTGTTGTTGTTGTCATGAGCCATTGAGTCTGAATTGACTCATAGCAACCCTATTCATAACAGAATGAAATATTGCCTGGTCTTGGGCCAATTTTACAATTGTTGCTACACCTGAGCCCACTGATGTTGCCACTGTGCCAGTCAATCTTGTTGGGGTCTTTCTCTTTATCTATCACCCTCCAGTTTACAAAACATGATATCTTTCTCCAGTGATCGGTCCCTCTTGATAATATGTTCAAAGTATGAGACACAAAGTTTGGCCATCCTGGCTTCCAAGGAGTACTCTGGCTGTACTTCTTCCTACACAGATCTGTTTGTGTTTTTTTTTTTTTGCTAGTCCATGGTACTTTTAGTATTCTCCTCCAATGCCATATGCCAAATGCATCAATTCTTATATGGTCTTCCTTATTCACTGTCCAACTTTTGCATGTATATGAGGTTATTGAAAATACCATGGCTTGAGTCAAGTGTACCTTACTCCGTCAATGGACATTTTTGCTCTTCAACACTTTAAAGAGGTCTTGTGCAGTAGATTTGCCTAATGCAATAAATACATTAATTTATTTACTGCTGCTTCCATGAATGTTGATGGTCAACTCAAGCAAAATGAAGTCTTTGGCATCTTCAATCTTTTATTTATTTACGTGGATGCTGTTTATTGGTCCCCTGGTGAGGATTTTTGGCTTCTTTTCATTGAGATACTCCCCATACCAAACATTGTGCTCTTTGATCTTCATTAATAAGTGTTTTAAATCCTCATGGATTTCAGCAAGCAAAGTTGTATCATCTGCATATTGAATATGTTTAATGAGTCTTCCTCCAATCCTGAGGCAACATCTTTCTTCATATAGCCCAGCTTCTCAGATTGTTTGCTCAGCATTGTTGTTGTTGTTAAGTGCCATCGAGTCGGTTCCGACCCATAGCGACCCTGTACAGGGTTTCCGAGGGTGTAAATCTTTACGGGAGTAGAAAGTCTCATCTTTCTCCCACGGAGCGGCTGGTAGTTTCGAACCGCTGACCTTAAGCTTCGCAGCCCGATTCGTAACCACTACGCTACCAGAGCTCCTTACAGGTTAAATAATTATGGTGAAACAGTACAACCTTGATGCACACCTTTCCTAATTTGAAACCATTTGCTCTTTATCTGCCTCTTTATCTCTGTACAGGTTCCTCATGAGTATAATTAAGTGTTCCAGAATATTCATACTTCACAATAGCTTGTCCTGATCCACACAATTGGAAGACTTTGCATAGTCAATAAAGCACAGGTAAACATTTTTTCTGATATTCTCTGTTTTCAGCCAAGATCCATTGAACATCAGCAATGCTATCCCTCCTTGCACATCCTCTTCTGAATCTGGCTTTAACCCCTGATAGTTCTCTGTCGATGTATGGTTGCCACCATTTTTATATTACCATTAGTAAAACTTTACTTGCATGGGATATTTTTTATATACTCTTATGATTTCTGCATTCTGTTAGATAGTCTCTCTTTGGAATGGGCACAAATATGAATCTCTTCAAGTCAGTTGGCCAGGTAGTTGTCTTGCAAATTTCTCAGTGTAGATGAGTGAGTGCCTCCAGTGATGCCTCACTGCATTGAAAAATTTCAATGTGTATTCCATTAATTCCAAGTTTTGTGTTCTTTGTCAATGCCTTCAATGTACCTTTAAGTTAGTTATTCCTTTAGTATTATTGTCTCTTGATCATATGTTGCCTCTTTAAATGATTGAACATCGATCATTTCTTTTTTGGTACTGTAACTCTGTATATTCCTTCCATCTTCTTTCATGTTTTCATCATCATTCAACAATTTTTCCATAGAATCTTTCAATATTGCAAATCAAAGTTTGAATTTTTTCTTCAGTTTCTTCGGCTTGACTTGGAATCAAAGGTAAGCAAAGTCCATTATTCTGACTTGCTAAAGCACAAAATGAGTAATTGTCTTACCAAGCACCGTGCCATAGACAAGTCAAACACATGCAACCTTACTGCTTTTGAGTTATTTCCTCTCTATTGAAGCATTCTTCCTTCAGCTATTTTCTAAATCTCTTCTCCTCCTGTCATTAGGAGTATCAGATGAGATTCTGAACTTGTTCTTGAATATAGAGTTATAGAAGCAAAGAGGAAAAATGATGAACCAAAAGAGATGAATTTGTTGTGAAGTGCCATCGAGTTGGTTCTAACCCATACCGACCCTGCATAGGGTTTCCAAGGAGCGACAGGTGAGCTTGAACCACTGAGCTTGTAGTTCAAATGGCTTTGCAGTCTGGCTCATTAACTCACAGCACCACACCAGGACTCCAAAAGAAATGAATAGAATAACTCAAAAACTGGTTCGAAAAGACAAAGTAATGTATTAAATCAAAATATACCAAGGTGTGGAGTTACAAATCAAAAGACAAGAACACATTCAG
>NW_006408607.1:1340847-1342448 GCF_000296735.1 Chrysochloris asiatica | reverse complement strand
GGAATTTCAGAAGAATTAATTGTACTTTTGATTAATCTTTATGTAGACCAAGGAGTTCAGGTCGCATAGTGGATTATAAGTGGGGATGCTCACCACAAGATTAACAGTAGTTAGCCACTCCGTGTGAGAAAAATAAGAGTTTCTTCTCCCATAAAGATTTGCGGCATTGGAAAGCCTATACAGAGTCGATATGAATACAGGTCATGAGTCAGAACCAACTCTACAGCACACATACACCACATCACCACATTTGGAAAATCTGCTGCACAAGATCTCTTGGGCAAAGTGTTTAAGAGCAAATATATCAGTTTGAGGACTAAAGTGCACTTGACACAAGTCACAGTGTTTTCAATAGTCTTGTATGCAAGTGACAGTTTTAAAATAAATAAGGAAGGCCATAGAATTTATGCATTTCAGATATGGTGTTGGAGAGAATAGTGAAGGTACCATGGATTGCTAGAAGAACAATGTCTTCTTTCATTCACAATCCATCCATCTTATATCAGCAATGATATCTTTCATTCCATATCTTTTTCTGACTTTATCTTGAATTTCTGGCAATTTACTGTTGATGTAGAGTGCTGCCATTTTGAATTATATTAATAAATTTTTACTTGCATGTGATATAAATTATAATATTTAAGGATTTCTGTATTTTGTTGGGTTACATTTATTTGGATTGGACATAAATATAAATCTCTTCCAAACATGACTAGTATCTATTTTCCAAATTTCTTGGAATAGATGAATGAGCACCTCCAGTGCTGCATCAATTTGTTGAAATCTCATTTGTATTCCATTGATCACTAAAGCCCTGTTTTTCACCAATGCTTTCAGTGTAGGTTGGGCTTCTTCAGTACCATCAGTTCTTGATCCTATGCTACAATGGTTGAAAATTTATTTTTGGTACAGAGACTCTATATATTCCTTACATCTTTTTTTGATGATTTCTGGATCATTTAATATTTTTCCCATGAAATCCTTCTTTATTGTAAGTTTAGGCTTATTTTTTCTCCAGGTCTTTCAGCCTGATAAATGTTGAATGTGTTATTCTCTTTTGGTTTCCAGGATATTGATCTTTGCACATTATAATATAATATTTGAATTTGTCTTCTCAGGCTGC
Source organism: Chrysochloris asiatica (assembly GCF_000296735.1). Lineage (NCBI taxonomy): Eukaryota > Metazoa > Chordata > Mammalia > Afrosoricida > Chrysochloridae > Chrysochloris > Chrysochloris asiatica. The sequence goes on along the minus strand of NW_006408607.1, from coordinate 1,341,325 downwards.
ACTTTGAATTTTTCTATGTATGTATTTTACTTCCTCATTCCATCTGCTTTAGCTTCTCTATATTCAAGAGCCCCTATATTTAGAGATCATCTGAAGAACAGATTTGATACATTAAACACTAAAGACTGAAGACCAGAAGAGTTGTGTGATGACATCAAGAACATCATATGTGAAGAGAGCTAAAAGTCATTAAGAACACAAGAAAGAAGGTTATGTTCAAAATGGATGTTAGAAGAGACTCAGAAACTTGCTCTCCAGCGTAGAGATGCTAAAGCAAATGGAATAATTGAGGATGTCCAAGAGCTGAACAGAAAATTTCAAAATTAAGATCAGCTCAAGAAGATAAAGCCAAATACTATAATAAAATATGCAAAGATTTGGAATTAGAAAACCAAAAAGGAAGAACACGGTCAGTATTTCTCAAGCTGGGGGAACTAAAGAAAAAAATTCAAGCCTCGAATTTCATTATTGAAAGATT
>NW_006408607.1:1317924-1339307 GCF_000296735.1 Chrysochloris asiatica | reverse complement strand
GAGGGTAAGAGAAAAAGAGGAAGACCCACCAACGAGATGGATTGGCCAGGTGGCATCATTGAAGGACTCAAGTGCGGCAGCGGTAGTGAGGTTGGCCCAGGATAGGACATTGTTTTGTTCTGCTGTGCATAGGGTCACTGTGAATCAGTTCTGACTCAATGATACTAACAACAACAACAACAACATATTCAAGAGCCAGTTTCAAAATCTCTTCTGATATCCTTTTTTTTTTTTTCATGTCTATTTAATGTCCTTTTGCTTTCATACTGTACGATGTCCTTGATGTCATTCCACAACTCTCCTGGTTTTTGGTTACTAGTGTCTAATGCATCAAATGTGTCCTTGTGATGATCTCTGAATTCATACAGGCTATATTTAAGATCATTTTGGATCCAATGGACAGAATGGCATAGTGGTAGCAACAGTGGATTTAGACATGACGATTAGCAGGATGGTTTAGGATTAGGTAATGTTGCTTTCTGTTCTGCCTAGGGTTTCTATGAGTCCGAAATGATCAGACAGCACCTAATGACTACAAAATCTTTACTATAGCAGTCTGCCACATCTTTCTCCCTTAGAGTAGCTGTGAATTCAAATGATCAATCTTTTGGTGAACATCCAAGCACTTCAGGGTTCCTAAATATAGGTCAGGTGAGCCCAACACCTAGAATAATGGGTTTAGGAGAAGACTTGGCTCAATATACTGAGTCAACTTGATAGACATAATTAAAGTAAATCTTAGAGCATTTATTCAGCCTTCTCAGAAAGTTTACCAAGCATTGAGTAGGGCTTGAGATCACAGTACACCAAAACCAAACTGAACACATTGTTGTGGAATAGACTACAACTTCTGGTGACTTATTGTTTCAGAGTAGACATGTTTATAGTATTGTTTGGGGCAGTAAGTATTATAGAAGCAGATTTGCAGGGCTTTCTTATGTGGCATACATGTGTGGATTTGAACCAATACATTATAGGTTAGTTTTTGTTGTTACAAAGTGCCTTCAAGTCGGTTCTGAACCATAGTGATCCTGAATAGGATAAAGAGGTAGCCTATGATCAAGAGCCAATGATACTGAAGGAAGAAGTCCAAGGTGCATTGAAGGAATTGGCAAAGAAAAAGGTACCAGGAATTGATGGAATAAAAATTGAAATATTTCAAGAAAGTGAGGTGGCACAGGAGGCACTCACTCATCTCTGCCAAGAAATTTGGAAGACAACTATCTGGCTAACTGATTGGAAGAGATTCATATCTGTGCCCATTCCAAAGAGAGGTGACCCAACAGAATGTGGAAATTTTCAGACAATCTCTTTGATATCCTATGTGAGTTGCCAGGGACTGACCTCAACATATGTGTGTTGTTCACAAGTGTTTGGTTCACGAGGAGGGGAGATCCAGCGGCGATAGAGATAGCGAGAGATTGCACAGACAGACAGAAGGAGGGGGGGCAAAATGCACCCCGAAACCAGGGTGGATGCATCACTGGTGGGCAGCCTTGGGACTACAGGCATCGTGGCCTCTGCAGGCAGCAACTCACTGCCCTGCAATCTTTACTGCATGCCCTCCAACCCTTAATGCACACCTGGGCTGGCCTGGGCCTCTGTTTTATTTAGGGGAGGAACTTCACACCAAGCTGGGAGGGACTAAAACAGGACACAGCTAGCATCAGTAATTTTCCAGACATTCAGATAACTTTACATCGTACTTCGCTGGTTGGAATCCCAGGCCTGCAACTTGGTTTCTCAGGCTCAATTAACTTATCTATAGCTCTTGAGCTCAGTTGGGGCAAGGTGAAAGAGAAGGACAAAAGGCTTGGGTGGAGTCCCGCTATTTTAGCTTCCTGAGCCAGGTTTTCAGAAACTTGGCTGAATAACCAGCACCTGGGAGAGGTTCAGGGAAGATGGCTTTTTTGTCTGTAGAACAAAGAACTGTGAAGTAGCTAAGCCATTTTAGTTAATTCTTTGGAGAAAGGCTTGACCTTTGAAACCTTTAGTCTTCGACTTTAGGAAAATATTATATTTATCTGTGGACTCATGTTTGGAATTAAATAAATATAACTGAACACTAAGATGAAAAACAATTTGTTATGACTGCCAGTGGCCAAAATTTTTTCCTCAGAGCCTGCGGTCTGTATAGTCTACACACTCGGTCTGCAACAGTGAGTAAAGTTCTGATAAAGGTAATACAGAAATGGTTGCAAGCATACATTGACAGAGAACTTTCAGAGATTCAAGCCAGATTCAGAAGAGGTCGTGGAATGAGGGATATCAATGCTGATTTCTGAAGGATCTCAACTGAAAGCAAAGAATATCAGAAAGATGTTTACCTGTGCTTTATTGACTACACAAAGTCTTTCGATTGTGTGGATCATAAAAAGCTATGGACAACATTGAGAAGTGTGAGTATTCTGGAACACTTAATTGTGCTCATGAGGAATCTGTACCTGGACCAAGAAGCAGTTGTTTGAACAGAAAATGGCAAAACTGAATGTTTTAAATTTAAAAAAAGGTGTGCAACAAGGTTGCATTTTTCACCATACTTATTCAACCTGTGTGCTAAGGAAATAATACTAGAAGCTGGATTCGATGAAGAAAAACATGACATCAGGATTTGAGGAAGACTCATTAACAACCTGTGATATGCAGATGATATAACCTTGCTTGCTGAATGTGCAAAGGGCTTAAAACATTTACTGATGAAGATCAAAGAGCACAGCCTTAGGTATGGATTACAACTCAATGTAAAGAAAACAAAAATCCTCACCAATCGACCAATAAACAACATTGTTATTAACAGAGAAAAGATTGAAGCTGTCAAGGACTTCATTCTTCTTGGATCAATTATCAACACTCCTAGAAGAAGCAGTCAAGAAATTAAACGATGTATTGCATTATGCAAATCTGCTGCACAAGACCTTTTTTACAGTGTTGAAGGGCAAAAATGTCAGCTTTTGGATTAATGTGCACCTGACCCAAGCCATGGTATTTTCAATAACCTCATATACATGTTAAAACTGGACAATGAATAAGGAAAACCATAGAAGATTTGACACATTTGAGTTATGGTGTTGGAGGACAATTTGAAAGTGCCATGGTCTGCTTGCCAAAAGAACCAACAGATTCGTTTTGGAAGACGTGCAGCCAGAGTGCTCCTTGGAGGCCAAGATGGCCAGACTTCGTCTCTCATATTGTCAAGAGGGACCAGTTGCTGGAGAAGGATATCATGTTTGGTAAGGTAGAGGTTCAGAGAAAATGAGGAAGACCCCTAACGAGGTGGATTGGCCAAGTGGCAGCATCACTAAACTCAAGCGTGGCAACAGTAATGAGGTAGGCCCAATATTGGGCAGTGTTTTGTTCTGCTGTGTATAAGGTTGCTGTGGTTTGGTACCAACTCAATTGCACTTAACAACAACAACAACCTCTGTTGCTCAAGACCACTTTAAAGTATTCAAGAGCAAAGATGTCAATTTGGGGACTAAAGTGCCTCTCTCCCAAGCTATGGTGTTTTTAATAGCCTCATCTGTATATGAAAGTTGAATAATGAATAAGGTAGACATAGAAGTATTGAACTATTTGAGTTATGGTGTTGGAAAAAAGTATTAAAGGTACCATGGACTGTCAGAAGAAGAAATAAATCTGTATTGGAAGAAGTACAACCAGAATGTTCCTTAGAAGCCAAGATTGTCAGCCTTCTTCTCGCATACTTTGGACATATTATCAGGAGGCACCAGTCCCTGGAGAAGGACATCATTCTTGGCAAAATGGCGTGTCAGCATAAAAAAGGGAGACCCCCAACTATATGTACTGATTAACACAGTGGCAGCAGCAATGGACTCAAGAGTAGTAGCGATTTTGAGGATGGAGCAAGATCGGGTGGTGTTTCGTTCTGTTGCATGCAGAGTAGCTGGGGGTTAGACCCAACTCAAAGGCACCTAACAGTAACAACACCTCGGTAACAGGATCAGAAAAGTTAGCTTTCAGTTAAAACATAAAGGATAGATCAGAGTTTAACAGAAAAAGAATAGAAACAATGACTGTATGACAGAACAAGGGAGAAACAGTTACAGTGTTTAAGGAAATGAAAGTCTACAGAAAACTGAATAACAATTAGGAACCTACTTTAGTAAGCAATGACATTTGGGAGGTTGTATACAGTACTTTGTAATATAGACTTTTGTTGTTGTTTTGTTTTGTTTTTTCTTTTTTCTGATGGAAACACAACATATATTTCACCAACATTTATAGTATGTCCAATATACATCATGTATTGTTCTGGTCATTGGAGAAACAGTGGAAAACAAAAGACCAGTGTCTGGCTACATTAAAGCTACTATTTAATCAGACAATAATCAAGTAGAAAAAGTGATCATTTGACTCCAACACAATGGAAAAATGTTGCTTAGACTAACCCTGGCAATGGGTATGAAGAAAATGAGGAATTTTTAAGCAACTGTACACAGGGATAGAGCATGAAGTATGGGGACACTTTGTCATCCACTTAGCCTAGGACCAGTGAATGGCTGAATTCTAAGACCCACTATATGAGAAATATTAAACTGTTTAAATTCTGTCTTCAGTTTTACAGTTTCATAGATCTGACTACAACATATTAGTATGGAAAGACACAAGAATCGTCTGGGGCTAACCCCATTTTCCTTAGGAAAACGAATTAATCCTATAAGCTTGGAAAATTGTATAATTAAAGCCAAATACTGTTGTAAATCTAAGATACTTAAAATGCTTTCTTTTAATTACGGTGACCATTGAACTAATCTTAAATGAATTGTACAGGTGACAATAAAACAAGGGTTTAAAAGTAATGATTAAGCCTATCTTTATCTTGTTTTACTTTAATGTGAGATGAACTTGTCTGTTAGTCTACTGAAAATCAGAGCTTTTTGAATTATTGCATTAATATCTTGTAAATCTCTTTTCACCCTTTCATTTGAATGATTTATAGGTGCAGAATGGAAGGACTCACTTACTGTAAATGGAGAAAAGTATCCGTAATCTGAATGGACAGAGGCAAAAGGAATTAAATCATAGCAGAAAAACAGAATAGACAAGATCTGAATGGGTTAAGAGAGGTTAATCAAAGTGTTTTCCCACTCCAGAAAAGAAAGTGAAGCATAGAATAATTGATAGCCTCAGGAGAAATACAAAAGCTATGGGTAAAAGAAATACACTCATACACACACATCCTAGAAAGAACATGTTAGGAAAAAATAAGGAAATCTAAGTGCAATGGCTTTAAGAAAGGTCTTTGTAACAAAGTTAAAGTCATGTAATACAAGATTGTACTTTGGGCTTTTTAATTTTCTTCTCAATCACTCGAAGAGCTTTCTTGTCTCCCTTCCTCAAGCCTCTCTTTATCTGTTACCTATGCTCAAGCTACATTGGAATAACCTTGATCCTGTGAGTTGATTTCTAAATGTGTTTTCAAAGTAAGTTCATCTTCCCCACTTAAAGAGAGGTTTATCTGCTTTTTGCCAGAGAAGTTGTTAGATCAAGTCATTTAATATTACATATTTGGGATACAGGCAATACAAGGTGTTGAGATCAAGCAAAACTTTGCACTTGATATGAGTATGCAGTTGTTTACTGACCTCTAAGAAAACTGAATGTCCTATTTTATTTGGGAGTTATATGGGAGGGTGTTTTTTTTTTTTTTTACCCAGTTATTTTTATGTTCTACTTCCAAAATGATTCTAACAGATCCCATGTTATCCACAAAAACAAATGCTCAAACTGAAAAATACTATACATAAAAAATTGTCTGCACATTCAAACCATGAGGGTTACAAACAGCACCAATCCAAGTAATTTTGCTGATTTTTTTTTTAAGTAGTTTCACTTTACTACCTTTTTGCAACAGAAATGGTATCTACAGAAATCTTTTTTAGCATATGATATGATTGTAAAATCATATTATAGCCTGAGTGTCATTGTCCAGTGCCTCTGTAAAAGCTCATCAAATCTTAGCAACAGTGTGATAAATTATGATAAAAATGTCCAAATCAACCTGGTTCATGTTTTGCAATTTTGAAGAACTGTACCTCATTAGTACCACAAAGAGAGGCAGTTGAAGAGACGTGCTGCTATATTTAGTCTATATGCAGATTCCTAATCTGACTTCTGAATAAAATGATGACTACAGATAGGCAGTATCTAAACTGATGATGTTATTTGTGTTCCATTAGATAAAACCATAATTCAACATAAAGTATATTTGAAAGAGTCCTTTAAAGAAGTTATCCAACAAAACTATGAAAAGAAATAAAAATGCAGGAACCAAATTTCAAGGTAGGGACTTTTATTCAGCCCACTTTTTCTGTTTCCCAATAAGACCCCACCTAAACTCCCTCTAAACTCCCTAATCCCTTTAGCCATGCATTCTGAAATTGAAACTTCCAGTTTCTGGGTAGTAAGTATCTCACAGCTTTCTAGTCACTGAGTTATCTTGCTTCTCTACATAAAGAGGCCAATTCTGACATTGAGGAACTTGAGCCAGGTAGTTTAACTATCTACAAAAGCACCCTGTGTCACTTAGCTTCTTGAAGAAACTACTCCAGAAAATCATTAGCAGGGACTAAATTAAATGAAAATCTTAGCACCTAAATACCAAACCAGAGAATTAAAATCCCTGTATCTTCAGAAGCTGTATTTTGAAAGATTCTATCTATATATATCGTAGACAGAAATACAATGTCATAAAAGTAGAGTAACATAGTGTTACATTTTGTTCCCTTCAAAATGCAGAACTTTCTTTTTCCTAGCAATTGTTTCTTAGTATTCCCTGAGTGAAAAGTAATTAAACCCATCTGAAACAATCAGTATAGAGATTTAATAATTATCATCTTCATTTCTACTTTAGGACATGCATAAAGATTGGTTGGTTTGATGTTTACATGCTGTGGAGTCAGTTCTGACTCATAGCAACCCTATATAGGGTTTCTGATGCTGTAAATCTTTATGGGAGCAGAAAGCCTCATCTTTATCCCATGGAGTAGCTGGTAGCTTTCAATTGCTGACCTTGAAGTTAGCAGCCCAAATTGTAACTGGCTACCAAAGCTCTTTTGTATAAAGATTTGGTTTTGATATTTCAGAAAAATAGATTATCTATAACCTGTTTACTTAAGCACAATAACAATGTAATGGTAGATTAACATTTCCAAAGGTATTTTATATTTAAAATCTAGGAATAAATATGATCAGTTGAACCCCAAACATCCACAATGATGGAACCAATGTTAGAAGAAATGTTGAGATCCTAAGATTAAACTCTCATTTCATAAATGAAGACGCTGGTGAATTGTAGCTAGTTAGTGGCAGAGATGAAAATGTATATGCACATGGAATTTTGGAAAGGCAGGGTGATTGGTGAATATTGAATACACAATAGATTGCCAAAGGAAGGAAGAAATCAATCTTAGAAGAAATACAACCAGAACATTTCCATAAAAGCAAGGATGGTGAGACCTCATCTCACTTATTTTGGACATGGCATTTGCAAAGACCAATAGCTAGAAAAAAGCATTATGTTTTGTAAAGGAGAGAGGAAAAAGCAAGTGAGACAGGATACAATAGCTGCAATAATGGATTCAAACATCAGCAATCATAGAGAACGTGCAACGACAAAACAACATTTCATTCTGTTATACATAAATCCATCCTGAGATGGAGCCAAATCAAAGGTAACTAACAAAAACAACATAATTATTTCAAAGGGTCATTTAATGGCCAAAGATCATGGAGAAAGGCAACACTGAGAGAATGAAAGAGATAGTCTTAATGCCTTGTCAAAAGAAACACAAACCTTAAATAGGACAATCCAAAGTTATTAGAATGTTGCCTACCAGTCTGCAAGCACTATCATCAATGTGATCATCATTATCTATATCTCATTTCTCTTTCTCTTGATGACACCCTAAGGGAAATTAACATGAGCAGGTGAGATTTCCCCTGGCATTAAACTGAGTGTCACAGGTTTTATACATATTTTCGATCTACTCATTATTAGTAGCCCTTCCTTGGATTCTTTAGCCAAAATAAATACATAGGCACAATCCAATGTCATACTGTTAACTTCCTCACAGCATTGCTTCCTAGTGTGGCCTTGGAATAAATGCTTGCAGAGTCAAAGTTTTCTGCTGTTATAGTTGCTTTTTCTTGCAGAAAATGAATATTTTCACTGAAATCAGACCTTTCCTGGAGCAAGAAGGAGGGAAGAATTAGCCAGACTCCTCAGAAGCAAACAACTCAGAGATTTGCTTCTGCTTTGTGTGAAAAAGAAACTTAATTATGACATTTCAACATTGAAATAAAATTAGTTTGGATTTTATTCCTCACTCGAGAGAAAATTGTGCTCCATTTTTAACTGTGCAAGACAAGTGTCTATTCATCTGTGGAGTGATAAGCAGGGCTATTTTTATGAACATGTAACTGGGAAGTCTGTTCAGGTCTTCTCCTCTTGTAGATATAACTTGGAATCCAAATTCCTGTTTACAGAAGCTTTTGTGGATACCTCATATGCCACCATTTCAACTTTGCCAACCACTCATGTCAGTTAAATCTCTTTAGAAGCAATTTTTTTAAAAAAATCCATGGTCGTCAAGTCATTTCTGACTCATGAAAATAACTCGTGCTTCAGACTAGATCTACTTCAGACTAGATCTACTTCATAGAGTTTTCTTGGCTGTCATTTTAAAGAAGATTGCAGACCTCTTGTTCTGCAGTTATTGTTTGGGTTCAAATCAACAATCTTTAGGTTTTGAGCTTAAACAGACAAATTTTAGGTTAACAGCCAGTCAGTCACATGCAATTATATTAACTTATTTTAGTAACATCCAATTTCTGTGCCTAACTCTAATGGTCTAAAACAAATATGTTTATAAAGGTGTTTAGAAAATGATCTTGTCCTTTTTAGCCTATTTATTTTAATATTAAATATAATGTGTGGAATTTCATAAAATCTATAGAATGATTATATTATATTAATGTACCGCTTAATATATTAGTTATTTTTTTAGATCATGTAATTAATTAAATATTAAAGGCCACGTAGCCAATGTAGTTTTGCTACCCTCTAAATGCCTGTGGCAAGGATTTAATTTAGATTTAATAAAATAGTTATTATATTATTTATTTGATTATAAATATGCTAATGGAAATGCTGTGCTATAAATACTTTTGCTAATTAAATACTAGCTGACTTATGGAAGTTTATTTAGTTGCAACTAGCACTTTATTAAGATGTATGAGTTGGAATTCACTTGCTATGCTCTCAATAATCCATTGATATTTAATAGGTAATAACTAGGTTATACTTAAACTAGGACTTTTACATGTATTCTTTCTAGTGAATGTTAGTTTAAAGCTAATTATTGGTAGCATATTTACTAAGCTTCAACTGTTTAAAAGATATTCATCTTAATAAAAACAGTTGTTATGCCCCAATAGATATTCATAACAATCAGCTGATATTTAATTAACATATAATAACTCCATCATTAAACCTAAATTAAATCCTTATTTGAGATACTCAATTTAAAGCGCAACTGAAAACATTGCTACAGAAAATTACACAGCTTACCCTACATTACTTTCACATGCAAAGTGAGAGATGCTAGCCACCTAAAATGAAATTTCATGACAAGAAAGGATGTTTAGGATCTGCGTTAACAAGGAGACCTGATGATACATTGGCTAAAGTGCTCATCTGTTAAGCAAAAGGTCAGGGCTTAGAACTCAAAACACTGCTCTGCTCTAGAAGTTGTGGCAATCTGCTTCCTTAAAGATGTCCAGCCTTGGGGACCATGAGGCAGTTTTGCTTTATGGTATAAGGTCACTATGGGTCTTAATAGACTGACAGTAACTGTTTTCATTTTCTAGGTAATGGAATATATAATTTTTTTAAGTAAGTAAAACATCTTCTTTAACGCAAATTTAAATACTGAAATTTCGGATATTGTCAAATAAGGAAAAAACAAGGTGAAAAGCAGGTCATATAGATCACTATTCATCTCTCCCTATAAGCCCACTCTTCCCACTTTCCTACTGAATTCCAGGAGGCTGATCCCAATAATATGTGTCACTGGGGTTCCTTACCTTCTGGATTTCAGTTGGGTTTTAAAAAGGAAGTCTGAGAGAAAGTGTAGAGAAAAGTTGGGGTCTTTATCTCTCCATCATCCATTCTCATTGATCTGTGGTTTGTCAGTGCTGATATTTCTCTAAATAAGACCACAGATTCTGTCTAGAAGCCCTTCCTTTTGCTACAGTTTTCATTATGTCCTGACAAGTCTATTTCCTTGCACCCCTTGAGATAAGGGATAATCTCAGGATGTTATTTCAACCCCTGCTGGTTCTTTTGCCCCATACCATCTTTGCACAGACAGTCCACTGGATTGCCAATGAGTTCCATTCCTAAGTCTATCTTTAAATTAAATTTGTCTGTAAATGATAACAGTTAAGTATATGTTGTTTCTAATGTTTGTCTTGTTATTGTTGTTAGGTGCCACCGAGTCATTCCCAACTCACAGCAATTCTATGAACAACAGAATGAAACTCTTCCTGGTTCTGCACCATCCTCACAAAGTAGCTGCTGTTGAGCCCATTGCTATCACCATTGTGCCAATCCATCTCATTGGGGATTGGGGCGGGGGGTGAACCTCTTTTTTTGCAGAACCTCCACATTACTAAACACAAAGCTTTTTTTCCCAACAACTGATTCTGCCTGATAACATGTATGAAGTAAGAGAGACAAAGTCTCACCATGTTTATTTCTAAGGAGCATTATGGTTGTACATCTTCCAACACAGATTTTTGTTTTGTTTTGTTTTTTCCTTTGGACAATACATGGTACTTTTAATATTTTTTTCTAACACTGCAATTCAAATACATCAATTTTTCTATGGTCTTACTTATTGATTCATTATTCATCCTTCTATGGTCTTCCTTACTCACATGTATAAGATGCAATTATAAATGACATGACTTAGTTCAGGTGCATCTCAGTCATAAAACTGATATATTTGCTCTTGAACACTTTAAGGAGGCCTTGTGCAGCAGATTTGCCTAATGCAATACATTGTTTTATTTCTTGATGGCTGCTTCCATGAAAATAAACAAATTTGTCTTGGAAGAAGTATAAGCAAAATACTCCTGACAAATGAGGATGGTAAGAGTTTATCTTTCATACTCTGGACATATTATCAGGAGGAATATATTATCAGGAGGACATATTATCAGGAAGACATATTATCAGGAAGACATATTATCATGGAGAAGAATATCATGGTAGATAAAGTGGAGGAACACTTGGATTAGCATAGTGGCACCAGCAATGAACTAACACTTAACAAAGTTTATGAGGATGGCATAAGATCAGCAATGTTTTATTTTTTTGGAATTGGAACCAACTCATTGGCACCTAACAACAACGTACATACACATGGACCTTGTCAAATGGAATACACAAAAATCAAATTGACTACATCTGTGGGAAGAAACAAGGCCAGGAGTCAACTGTAGAACCAACCTTCAATTGTTCATATGCAAGTTCAGGCTGAGAATGAAGAACATTAAAACAAGTCCACAGGAGCCAAAATATGACAATGAGTATATGCCACGTGAATTTAGAGGCCATCTCAAAAACAGATTTGTTGTGTTAAGAAGTAATAGCCTAAAATCAGAAGAGTTGTGGACTGATGTCAAGAACATCAACCATGATGAAAGCAAAATGTCATTAGAAAGACAGGAAAGAAAGACAAATGTGGAGGTGAGAAATGACACTGAAACCTGTTTTTTAACCTAGAAAATATGACTGGAGGAAATGATGAAGCGAAGGATTTCAACAGAACATTTAAAAGAGCAGATGGAGAAGACAAAATATTATAATTAAATGTGCTACATCAGTTACTGAAATATATCAATTTCTATTCCATCAGTTCCTGGAGATATGTTTTTTGATAATATATTCTGTACAGCTTTGATTCATTTTTTATTACTATCAGTTCTTGATAATATGCTACCTCTTGAAATGAGTGAACATCAACAATTATTTTTGGTACAGTGACTCTGTATATTTTTTCCATCTTGTTTTGATGTTTCCTTCATCATTCACTGTTTTTCTCATTGTTGTTATTGTTTAGTGAGTAGAGTAGGTTCCAAGTCAAAGTGACTCTGTTTTTGTGGAGCAGATAGTGGGTTTGAAGTGCCAACCTTTGCAGAGTAGTTCATTCCCCTTAGCACCATAACACAATTCCTATTTTTTGCTTAGAATCCTTCAGTATCCCATTCAAGGCTTGAAATTTTTCTTCAGTTCTTTACATTTGAGAACTACTGATCCTGTTCTTCCCTTTAGGTTTTACAACTCCAGGTTTTTGTACATTTCTTTATAGGACTTGACTTTGTCTTTTTGGAGCAGACCTTTTAACTTTTATGTTGTGATATTTTACTTCTTCATTTCTTCCAGTTGCTGTAGTTTCTGTATGCTCAAAAACAAGTTTCAGAATCTTTTATGATAATCATTTTTATGTTTTCTTTCTTCTGTTTTTAATGACATCACTTTCATGAAGGATATGTCATCCAATTATTCTTCTGGTTTTCAGTCATTAGTGTCTAATACATCAAATCTATTCTTGAGATGGTCTCAAATAAAGGAATATACTCAGGGTTGTATTTTTGGCTCTTGTGTGCTTATTTGCATTTTTTTCAACATCAGCCGAGCTTGCATATGAATAATTGATGCTTTTTTCTACAATTGGCACTTGGACATTTCTTTTCCAAAAGATGAAGTCAGTTTGATTCCTGTGTATTTCATCTGGTGAGATCCAAATGTATAGTCGCCTTTTATGTTGCTTGAAATGGTATTTGCAATTTATAAGTTATTGGTTTTGCAAAATTCTATCCACAGTCTACCCTGGCTGCATTAATGGTATTGAACTTCTTCTTTGGCTCTTCCTACAGATGTAGTCAACTTGATTTCTGCTTATTCAATCTGGTGAGCTCCATGTCTACACTTTCATTTTTTATTTTGTTGAAAAAGTATTTGCAATGAATAAGTCATTGGATTTGAAAAATTCTATCAAGTGATCTCAAAGATCATTCTTATAACCAAGGCCATATTTCCAACTATGAATCCTCTTTGCTTCCAACTTTCCAATCACCAACAATTATCAATGCATCTTGAATGCATGCTTGATCAATTTCAGACTGAATAAGTTGGTAGAATTTTTCAATAGCATCATGACTGGCTTTAGTGTTTGATGTGTACATTTCAATCGTGATATGGTTTGGTCTTCCTTGAAGGCATATGGTATTATCCTATCAAAAAGACCATTGTCCTTCAAGATAGATCTTGAAATGTTCATTTTTGTGATGAATGTGACTCTCTTACTCTTCAATTTGATGTTTCCAGCATAATTAACCATACGATTGTCTGATTCAAAATGGCCAATATCAATCCACTTCAGCAGACTAATGCCTGGGATATTGACCTTTATATGTTCCATTTCATTTTTCACAACTTACAATTTTCCTCATTTCACAATTAGTACAACTCATATTCTGATTGCTAATGAATATTTATAGCTGTTTTTCTCACTTTGAGTTGTAGTCCATCAGCAACTGCATTTCCTAAATGCTTAACTCCATCTAAGTCATTAAGCTCAACTCTACTTTGAGGAGGCAACTCTTCCTCAGCCACATTTTGAGTGCCTTCAAATCTGAGGGATTCATCTTCCAGCACAATCTCAAGTAATATTCTCCTGTGATTCATAAAGTGGCTAAACATTGATATCCTAACATCAATATTCAAACCCACCAGCTTCTAAACCTCAATCCTAAGCATTAGTGAGCTGAAACGGACTGGGATTGGTCACTTCAAATCTGAAAACCACATGGTTTACTGTGCTGGGAATGACAAATTATATAGGAATAGCATCACATTCATCATCAAAAAGAACATTTCCAGTTCTATCTTAAAGTGCAATGCAGTCTGTATAGGATAAAATCCATACACCTACATGGAATATCAGTTAATACAATATTATTGCAATTTATGGACTGACCACTAAAGCCAATGATGATGAAATTGAAGAATTCTACCAACTTTCTCAGTCTGAAATGGCCTCAAATGTACAATCAAAGTGTATTGATAATTACTGGTGATTGAAAGGCAAAGAGGGAAAACAAAGAGGAAGGATCAGTTGTTATAAAATATGATAGCAGTGATAGAAAAAATGTTGAAGATCATGTGATGGAATTTTGCAAGACCAATGACTTCTTCACTCAAATAACTTTTTAAAACAACATAAAAGATGAATATACACATGAACATCACCAGATGGAATACAGAGAAAGTAAGTTGACTACATCTGTGGAAAGATACAGTGCAAATGTTCTGTATTATCAGTCAAAATAAAGTTGAGGTAGACTGTGGAGCAAACCACCATTTGCTTATATGCAATTTTAGGCTGAAGCTGAAGAAAATGAAAACAAGTTCATGAGAGCCAAAATATGACTTTGAACATATCCAGTTGAATTTAGAGATCATCTTAAGAATGGATTTGATGAATTAGACACTAATGACCGAAGACCAGAAGAGACATCAAGAACATCAAGCAGGAATAAAGCAAAATGTAATTAAGAAGATAACAAAGAAGGAAAATACCAAAACCGATGTCAGAAGAGACTCTGAAACTTGCCTTCCAGCATAGAGATGCTAAATGATTAATGAAAGAAATAAGGAAGTAAAAGAACTTAATAGAAAATTTCAAAGGGCAGCTCCAGAAGACAAAGTCAAATATTATAATGAAATGTGCAAAAACCTTGAATTAGAATACGAAAAGGGCAGAACATGCTCAGCATTTCTCAAGTTGAGAGAACTGAAGAAAAAAATCAAGCTCAATTGAAATATTGAAGGATTCTATGGAAAAAAATATTGAATGATGCATAAAACATCATAAGAAGATTGAAAGAATACACAGAGTCACTGTACCAAAAAGAAATGATTGATGTTCAACCATATCAAGATGTAGCATATGATCAAGATCCAAAGATAACTGAAGGAAGAAATTCAAAGAGCATTGAAGTTATTGGCAAAGAACACGGCTCAGAGAATTGGTGGAAAGCAAATTCAAATCTTTCAACAAACTGATGTGGCACTGGAGGCACTCACTCATCTATGTTAAAAAATTAAAAGACAGCTGTCTGGACAACTTATTGGAAGACATGCATATTTGTACCCATTCCAAAGAGAGGTGACATCATGGTATGCCTCAATCATCAGACAGTGTCATTCTGATCACATGCAAGTAAAATTTTGAGAAGATAATTCAAAAGATGGCTGTAATACATTGACAGGGATTGCCAGAGTTTCAAGACAAGGGTCCAGATAAGGAAATGGAATGAGGGATCTAATAGCTAATGTCAGATGGATCTTGACTGAAAGCAGAGAATACCAGAAAGATGAGTACCTGTACTTTATTGACAGTGCAAAGACTTTATATTGTATGGATCATAACAAGCTATGGATATCATTGTGCTCACGAGGAAATTACATATACCAAGAGCCAATTGTTCTAACAGAACAAGAGAACACATGAATGGTTTAGAATTAAGAAGGTGTGTGTCAGGGTTCTATATTTTTGTCATACTTATTTAAACTGTTTTCTGAGAAAATAATCCCAGAAGAAAAATATGGCATTACAGTTGGAGGAAAACTCATTAACAACCTGTGATATACAGATGATACATTCTTACTTGCTGAAAGAAAAGAAGACTTAAAACACTTAGTGATGAGATCAAAAACTACTGCCTTTGGTATGGATTGCACCTCAATGTAAAGAAAAGAAAAAGTCTCACCACAGGACCAGTAAATGTTGAATAAATTCCAAATCATAGCAACCCTGTATAGAATTCCCTAGGACCAGCTGATGAGCTTGAACCAGTGATCTTGCAGTTAAAACAGACTTTTCAGTACAGTGAATTAACCCACAGTACCACAGGATTTCAGACCAATAAATAAATCCATATAAATGGAGAAAAGATAGAAGTTGTCAAAGACTTCATAGATGCAGACATCAAGAAATCTAGTTATTTGCCAAATCTGAATTTTGATTTCTTACTGATCAATGGCTTAATATTACTGTTTCCTTAATCATAGGGTTGTTGTAAGGTTCAAACTGGGTTTAGTTTCTTTATGTGTATAATGTATAAAAGCTTTATATTGTACAAAATATAAGGGTTGTTTGTCAAATTTGAGCAAATGTCAAATTTTATTGTCTTTCAATATTATATACATAAAATCATAACAAGTTACATATTTGGTACATAATATTCAAAAAAAGATAATGCTTTTAAAAATTGATGTTGTTATGTGCT
The DNA here is from genome assembly GCF_000296735.1 of Chrysochloris asiatica. NCBI lineage: Eukaryota > Metazoa > Chordata > Mammalia > Afrosoricida > Chrysochloridae > Chrysochloris > Chrysochloris asiatica. The sequence continues at coordinate 1,322,924 of NW_006408607.1, read as the reverse complement.
CCTTTCCATCAGAACCCTGTAGTTAATGTTCTTAAAGCACTTTATGGGCATTAAATAATTAGATTTCTTAACAGTCCTGTGACACAATAGTATTATAAAAGGGAACACTTCATTGCTGTGATATAGACCTATATTTATTTCCTAGATTTTAAAAACTCACTTAGGGAGGCTCTGGGCATTAAAAATCAATTTAAAATACAATTAAACTGTTAGTGTATCCAAAAGAGACCAATAGCAATGTTAGGCTGTGTCTGTTCTTGGGCCAGATGAGTGGGGAGGATAGGCAATCATCCAGACACTTAGTATATGATGGCTTAAAATATCAACTGCAGAACAGAAAAAAATAAAAAAGGGAGGACTTGAATTTTCCATATTGACTCTTCAATATTATTCTATTATCTGGATCAGCCAAACTTAAAAAAATAAAATAAAAAGAGTAGAAACTCAGTTTATATGTAATAATTATATTCAAAATATTACATTTGGATATCTTTTTATTGAGTTGTTAAAACTATGGTTAACTTTATTTTTCTATAAACTGAATTTCCATCTTGCTACCTTATTCTCTCATGTGGAAGAAATACAATCTTAATCAATGTAGGATTCCTCTCCACCCTTCCCAGGACTGCATATTTGTCCTGAGCATGGGTGAAACCAACCTTAAATTTCAACATCTAATACTATTATCCTAACTCTGAAGGTAAACAAAACTAAACAAAACAATTTTTAGGGGTTTCTAGGTTTTGATGACTTAATATTTTTTTTCAAATGGCAAAATAACAGTATTGGCACAACACATTTAAATTCAAATTCTACATATACAAAAGCCATTACTAAAGTTTATTATTCTTCCTTTTCAATTAATAAGAAAATGTAGAATTAACAAGACCAAAAATATATAGAGTTTATGATATGAATTCCATAATCTGCCTGACTTTTTAGTAAGAACTCTTTATATCCTTGTCCTGTTCCATGTACTCTAATTCATATTTACATAGCTCTATAAAACAAATAGACTAATCCCCGATTTACACATACATAGCAATATCAAATTTGGTTTATCTAAAAACTCATGTCCATAGTCACATAAATTACTAAATGACTTGAACAAACACATTGGTGAGTTTTTTTTTGTTTGTTTGTTTTTGTTGTTTTGTTGTTAACCATATCAGAGAATACATAGCAGTGATTTCCTATATGTGCTAGGGTTTTAGACTGTATGGGTTCAAAACCTGGCCATACTTCCCAAGTTTTGGCATACCATTTCTTCATATGCAGAGATATTAAAGAACCTAGCTCATGAAAAAGTACTTAGATATATGCCTGAAATATACTAAGTGAACAACAAATTGTAACAATTATTAAGCACTTTCTGGAATGATCATTTAATTAGAAACCCCAACTAAAACCCTACTAACCTGATCTATTCAATTACGTTCTGTAATGGGGTTGGGCAAGATCATCTTTAAAATCATTATTTCCCAAGACTTATACTCTAAAGACATAGAATTAATGAATGAACTTGTTAGCAGCAGTGCCAAACTCACTTTAATTTAGACTTTATTTTCTCCTGTAGTAACAAGATGGAGTTAAAAGGTTTCTTTATTTTGCCACAAAATCATTCAATAAACATTTATTGTATGCCCACCAAGAGTTAACTACTATGGCAAGATATCTTATTTACAATAGGGTGGTATTTGCTTTAATTGCTCCCTGTAGCACAAAATGATGTAAAGATTCAGTAATGATAAACACATCTAGATGTCAATTAAATAAATTGGTGCTCACAAACCAAGGCCAATTAATGAGTTCTAGAGTCAGAATTCCAAAAAGTTATTGCCAAGAGGAAAAGAAATTACAGAGGAGCTCCCCATGGAGTCAATGCTAAAAAACTGCAATTGCTATGGGAATTTTAGAGATGTCCACATGTGAACATGGTCATCCCCATCCCCACGGAAGATATTTCCAATTCCCTTCAGAAGAGGAAAAAAGCAGCTGTTCAACACAACCAAGAAAATACAAAACAGCTGTAAATGGACAACTCAGGATCTATTGAAAAGTTTTTAACAAGCTGAAATTTGAAATAAAAAGAATGAGATTTACCAAACAGTACTTTTGTAAATAATACTATATTAATCTCCTGTGCATTACAAAGAGTATTGGAAAGGCAGAAATACCAAGGGCTCAGAAATTTGCTCCAACCAAATCATTACTCTTCCATGTAGAATATTATATTGCAACAAGTTTGCAAAATTATATTACAAGAAGAAATTGTGGCTTTTAGGAAAGAAACAAGAGGAAAAAATATTAGTTGGGGATAGTTTTATTGTTTTTTTTTTTTTAAATTAAGTGATAGTTTACATGGGAGAACATTAGCTTTACATTCATCCTATCATATTTCATTTCATTGCAATGATTAAAGTCCTTTGCATGCATCATCAAACAACCAAAGGGTACACCATGCAAGCCTGCATCCCCACCCCCAGCAGCACCCAGACCATCTCCCTCTCTGAGTCCAGAGTCCTCAGCCACTCCATCTCTCCATGTCATCATCTCTGCCTCCATCTCTGCCATCACTGTTTCTCTGACTAGGGTCCCGCACTCTGCTTTTCTCCCTTGATGGTCTCAGAGACCTATGCTTCCTCCTTTTGTTACAAAACATCTACCTTTACATTTCCAACACTCACAGTCAGTCCTGATAGCAATTATTCACTACTTAACCACAAGAGTCTTATCCCAATCTCCTTTCTTCAGCCCCATCCAGACACGTTGGAAACCACCCAGTGAAACTAGTCTTGTAAGCTTGTAAGCCAGTCACTTCTTGCCTTTGTACCCTCCCCCACCACCATTTTGGGTAGACAATGTCTAAGTTGACCATCTCTAGCAACCCTGTGTAATGAGGGAGTGGGAATGATCCTCGCTGTAAAGATTTGTTCCCTCTTTTGAACTATTACATCCTGTAAGTATAGGTCAAGTTCATCAAATTGTAGCAGATTGTTCTTTTTTCCTCTTCTTTCTTCTTCTAGTTGAGTTCTGATCATCCAGCCATTGAAGCCAGGTCAAGTGGATACTATCTGCAAGTATGGGTGTTCAAATGTATCTCCCCTCACTTCATATCAGCTGGACACTTCACTCTCCACTCTAGTCCTCTGTGGCCATGTCCTTGTCTCTGGGCCCATGAGTCCCCAGTTCTTGCCATACTGCTGGTCAACCAGGTCTCAATCTGGGTTGACAGGAGTTTATTGAACATGGTCAGACTTAGCTCACCACTTTGTTGCTGTTTTTCCCTTACTTCCCCTTATCAGTGACCAATGTGGTCATCAGCAAAACACATGCCTATTCCAGTATTACCCTTGAGTCTCAGTCTTGGAAATGGGTTTGTCCTGAGGGGACCTGACCAATTGCCTTGACGGCTCCCAGGTGAACAACTTGCTTGTTCTTATAGTAATCAATCAGACTGCCGTTATTGTTTTTTTATTTTTCCTGCTGGTGTTTCTTTCAAGAAGTATCTTCTTCTGTTCTTACAGCCACTCCAGGTTGATCTGCTTGTCCTTTCAAGTGGAAATTTTCCATCTCAGAAGATTCTGGCTGGGGATCAGGATTCCAGCTATGGTCCCTGGCTAAGTTCTAGCCCCATTCTAGGTATTCCAATCAGTTATAGCCTGAAGATGGACTTACAAGCTCTCTATGGTGATGTTCCTGGTTATTCTTTTCTCTCCAGTTGGGGATAGTTTTAAAGAAGAATATACCAAATAAAGAAAATTTGGAAATGAAAGGGAATAATAGACTATGTACTACATAGTCCTCAAAGAAATTTTTCTGCATCATAATTTGATGAGTAGTGACTTTACTGTTGTTGGTAGATGCCATTGACTTGATTCTGACTAATAGTAACCGTATTCACAATAGAAAGAAACATTGCCAGTCCTATGCCAACCTCACCATGATTGTTTTGCTTGGTCCCATTGTGTGGATCATGACAAGTTATGGACAGCATTGCGAAGTATGAGTACTTTTGAACACTTAATTGTGATCATGAGGAGCCTGTACATAAATCTAAGGCACTTGTTCAAACAGAACAAGAGAACACCAAATGATTTCAAATTAGTAAAGGTGTGTGACAGGGTTGTATTCTTTCACCATACTTATTCAATCAATAGGACTTACAATATTTACTGATGAAGATCAAGGACCACAGTCTTTGGTAATGATTGCATCTCAATGTAAAGAAAACAAAAATTCTCACCACTGGACCAATGGACAATGTTTTTATCAATGGAGAAAAGATTGACGTTGTCAAGGATTTCATTTTTCTTGGATCAACTATCAACACTCATGAAAGCAGCAGTCAAGAAATCAAACGATGTATTACATTAGTCAAATCTGCTGCACAAGAAGTTTTTTAAATGTTGAAGAGGAAATATGTCAGCTTGAGGACTAAGGTTCCCCTGACCCAAGCCATGGTATTTTAAATAACCTCATATGTATGCAAAAGCTGAACAGTGAATAAGGAAAACCATAGAAGAATTAATGCTTTTGAGTTATGGTTTTGGAGGAGAATATTGAACATACTATGGACTTCGAAATGAACCAACAGATCTGTGTTGAAAGAAGTGCAGCCAGAGTGCTCCCTGGAGGCCATGATGGCCAAAATTCATCTCTCATACTTAGGACATATTTTCAGGAGGGACCAGTCACTGAAGAAGGATATCATGTTTGGCAAGGTGGAGGGTCAGATAAAAGAAGAAGACTCCAAATAAGATGGATTGGCAAAGTGGCAGCATAAATGCTCTCAAGCGTGGCAACAATTATGAGGTTGGACCAGGATATGGCACTGTTAAATTCTGTTGCATATAGGGTCACTATGAGTCGATACCGACTCGATGGTACTTAACAACAACAGCAATTCAATCTGTATGCTGAGCAAATAATCTAAGAAGCTGGATTGTATGAAGAAAAACATGGCATCAGGATTAGAGGAAGACTCATTAACAACCTAT
>NW_006408607.1:1314058-1316896 GCF_000296735.1 Chrysochloris asiatica | reverse complement strand
AATTAAATAATAATAATAAAAAAATGATCAGGCTTACTAGTCAAAAAGAGACTGGAGGAACTCAACACTCTGACCTTTGGTTACCCTTACAGCCTGCATCTAAACTCACCCTGGTGGCTCAATTTTCAGCCAAGTAGTTAATAAAAGGGACAAGAACACTAGGGAGTTATGAACACCATAGAATGGTCAACCATTCAAGATAGAAATGACAGCAAAATTCAAAAGAGTTGGTAAAGGAGCAATGGAAACAAGAATCACAGGAAGTTGGATATGCTATGTTTAGTAAATGGATTGCAATGTTTTTATTACTTATTGAATGCAAAACTGATGATCTAATGTGTTAACCTTCACTGAATTCACAATAAAAATTTGATGGCCACACTCCGTCTCTCATACTTTACACATATTGTCAGGAGGGACCAGTTGCTAGACAAGGATATCATGTTTGGTAAGGTGGAAGGTCAGAGAAAAAGAGGAAGACCCCCAGAGAGATGGATTGGCCAAGTAGCAGTATTCATGGGCTCAAGCATGGCAACAGTACTGAGGTTGGCCCAGGATCGGGCAGTGTTTCGTTCTCTGTACGTAAGGTCGCTGTAGGTCGGTACCAACTCGATAGCACCTAACAACAACAACAATAGACAAAAATTGATTATGGGTCCAATTTTTTCTTATCCCACCTCCCTGTAATTTCTGTCTGGATGCTCTTTGGGAGAGAGTGCAAATATTCATGATATATTAAAGAGTTAAATTAAACTTTCATAATAAAAGTTATCTGTGAAACTGAAATGGCAGGCTCAAGAAAAGACATTTTTATTATGTGTTGTTACGTGTCCTACAGTCATTCGACTGTATGGATCATAACAAATTATAAATAACATTGTAAAGAATGGGAATTCCAGTACTTTCAGTTATGTTTATGTGGAAATTGTACATAGACTGAGAGGCAATCATTAAAATGAATAGGAAGACATTTTGTGTTTTAAAATCAAGAAGAGTGTGTATCAAGCTTGTATCTTTTTTTTATGATTATAAAATTTGTATGCTGAGCAAATAATGCAAGAAAATGGGCTATACAAAGAAGAATATGGCATCGGGTTTGTAGGAAGGTTGTTATATGCAGATGACACCTCATTCCTTGCTTAAAACAAAGAGGACTTATTACTCTTACCGGTAAAGATCAAAGACTACAGGTTTCAGTATAGATTACACCTCAACATAGAGGAAACAAACATCCTCACAACTGTACCAATGAATAACATCCTGATAAATACAAAAAAATATTGAAGTTGTCAATGATTTCGTTTTCTCTGGAACCATAATTAGCATCCATGGAAGCAATAGTCAAGAAACCAAACAACTTACTTCATTAAATAAATCTTCTGCAAAACACCTCTTTAAGGTGTTCAAAACAAAAGTGAATGTAAGAACTTATGAAGTGAAAGTGTTGAACAGAAAATTTCAGAGAAACACTATAAAAGAAAAGTATTTCAGGAAGACCTGAAGCTAGAAAACTAAAAGGAGAAAAAAAAAAAAATGCTCAGCATTTTTTAAAGCTGAAAGAACAGAAGAAAATATTCAAATTAAAATATAGAAAACCATTTTTATGGGAACAATGTTGATTGATGCAGGAAAAAAACAAGAAAATGGAGTGAATACACAGTGTCTTTGGTATATTGAAGGGTAATATGAAGGTCTTATGATGACAAGTAGTTTTTTCCAAATCAGTTTTTAAACTTTCCAGACAACAACAATGGCACCTAACTGTGTCAGTGTATAGGAAGTTCTGGATATTGAACTCCATTGACAAATTGACTTTTGTGAAATACTGGGAACAAAGTTTCAGTAAAAAATATCTGAGTCTCAAGATATCATAAATCAAACGTCAGGGAACAATAAAGATTTTAAAGTATACATTTAAAAGAAAAATGCTAATTTGCTGATAAATTATTAATACCATTGTTAAAATTAAGTCACCAAAAAGGAATGCAAAGTAATCAAAGTTATTTTTTTATGTTTAGTCCAATAGCTTTAAGCTCTGGAAGAGAAATAGCAATGATTACGATGTGAACAGCATGTATTTCATAGAAAACTTCCTCAACTTCCCACAAGACCAGTATTCATTTTCTTAATAATATGATACAGAATCCTATGAGTTGGAATTAACTCTATGGTACACAACCACCACCACCTTCAAGTTAGTAATGTATACAAACTTCCACTTCAGCCCCTGGTAATCATGAAAGAATGTCTTTTTTTAGGTAAAAATATTATTGTAACGTTCTGTAATAATTGTTGCGAAGTGCCGTAAAGTTGGTTCTGACTCAAAATGACGCTGTGTAAGATTTCCAAAGAGCGGCTGGTGAATTTGTCCCACAGATCTTGCAGTTCAAACCAACCTTGTGGTCCAATGCATTATCCCACAGTGCCACACTAGGACTCCTTTTATAATAGTAGTCTCATAGATAATAGTTGGAGACCTTGAATGAAAAGCATAGGAGAGACAGGAACAGAAACTAAGATCCCTAGGTCTCAATAAGGGAAAAAAAACGCATATCCATACACGCATCTTGAAGCACATCACAACCTTAGTTGGTTCTCCAAACACTCATCCCTATCACATACCTCTTAATTTTATCATTTTTGTGTAGTTGTCATAATAATTTAAGATAAAAGTGCCATCAAGTTGGTTCTGACTTATAGTGACCCAGTATATGATTTCCAAGGAAGGAACCATGAGTTTGAACCACTGATTTTGTGGTTAGTAGTCCAGTACATATCCTATAGTACCACACCAGGACTCTTTAAATTAATATATTTTAAAATATTATATAGAAAATA
>NW_006408607.1:1310194-1313056 GCF_000296735.1 Chrysochloris asiatica | reverse complement strand
TGAACCACCAATCTTGCAGTTCAAACCAACCTTGCGGTCCACTGCATTATCTCACACTGCCGCACTAGGACTCCTTTTACAATAGTTATTGTTTTGTTGTTACGTGTAATCAGTCAGTACCGACTCATAGTGACCCTATGAACAACAGAACAAAACACTGCCCGATCCTGGGCCGACCTTACAATTGTTGCCATTCTTGAGCCCATTGATGCTGACTTTATAATAGTAGTCTCATAAAATACTTGTCCTTTTGGGTTGAGTTCACTCAGCATAACGTCCTCCAAGTCCATCCATGTTGTGAGGTGTTTCACAGATTCATCACTATACTTTAACATTGAATAGGATTCCATTGTGTATATGTATCATAGTTTGTGTGTCCATTCTATTATTGTTCATTACAGCACTATTCAGAACAGCAAATTGATAGTAACAATGTAAATACCCATTAATGGAACAACTGGTTTACTTTTGAATGTGTTTGTTGCTGTTTTTCCTATAAAATATAAATGTTTTAGGCTATTCTTTACCGTAGTTCTGCAAATAGCTCTAGCACTTACTAGGTAAAGAAGCTGAACAGACATGGAAAGAAGAAAAGGAGACAGGTTTTCTGTGCTGAACTGTCAGCTGTAACTCAACCATTTTGAACATTTACAAGTAGAGTTGGAGGCAGAGGGTGGCACACTGCTGAGTGGTGATGAGAAAGGTATGATTCTTTTTCTTGTATCCCACACTAGATTGATGATTAGAAGTGTGGATAGCCCCCATCTGTGTACATTCCCCAGTGAATTTCCTCCTCTCTGGCTAGTTAGAAAGAAACAGTAGTAAGCTATGCAGTTGTGAGACAAATCAAAATGAGTTGGGTGTTATTTGCACCAACCCTGGCTCCTATATTCAGGTGAGGATTAATCTACATCAGTAGACTGAGTTATAGCCTGCTCTGAACTAACAGAGATTCTCCCCTCTACACCTAGCTGTCCTTTGGGATGGAAAGACCCAGTTGTTTTGGGATCTATGCAAACTATTCCCAGATTATGGACCCAGAACACATAGCACCTAGGCTTAAGGAGTGTCGTAGTCTCTTTCATTGCCCACCCATCACATGGAGCTCCTTGACTGGCAGGATACTCCAGAGTTTTCTTCTCTCTGGGTCTGGCACCTGCCCTGTATTTTCCCTTTCATTCTTCTCTCTTTACCTTACCATTCTTTTTACACTCTCTCTGCTTTTGAAAACTCATTACTCCAAATACTGATAAAGCTCAGACTTCAACCTTCAGTAGGTATTGTACCTTACTATAAAGAATACAAAAATCTTCACAAGTAGAAAAATAAATAAATAACATCAAGATAAAAGGAGAAAAGAATGAAGTTGCCAAAGACTGATTTATGCTTGGATCTGCTATGCTTGACCACTGCTGCTACTTTTATGCCAAACCATCTTGTTGTGGGTCTTTGTCTATTTGAGTGACTCTCCACTTTACAAAGTATAATATCCTTCTCCACAGACTGGTCCCTCCTGAAAATTTCTGATGTACGAGAGACAAAGTCTGGCCATCCTGGCTTCTAAAGAGCATTCTTATTGTACTTTCTCCAACACTTATTTGTTTGTTTTTCTGGAAGTCCATGGTACTTTAATATTCTTATATTTGATATTCTAACATTCTCATGGAAGCAACAACCAAGAAAACAAATGACGCAATGCATTAGGTAAATCTTTTGCACAAGACCACTTTAAAGTGTTCAAGAACAAAGATATAAGTTTGAGACTAAGGTACACTTGACCTAAGACTTGGTATTTTCAATTGTTTCATATTCATGTGAAAGTTGGACAATGAATAAGGAAGACTGTAAAGGAATTTTTATTTGCTCAGTAGTGTAATGGATCATGAACAGCCCTGCTACCCACAAGGCCTGCATTACCAATCTATCAGTTGCTCCACAGAAGAAAGATGAGATTTTCTGTACCCATAAAGTTTTAAAGCCTTGGAAACATTAAATAGGTTTGCTTTGAGTCAAAACCAACTCCATGGCATACAACTACCACCAATTTCTGGTCTTTTTTTTTTTTTTTATCTTTTATTCATCCCTCTCCCTAACTCACTTCACTTTCTTTCATTTTATTTTCTGTTTCATGTTTTTATTCTCTCCCTCTTTTTTTACTTTTGTTATTGTATTCTTTGTTGTTGTTGTTGTTTTTAGCCTACTTTTTCCATCTCTTTTCTCCTTTACTATTTTATTTTTCCCTGCTGTTGCTTTGTTGTTGGTAGTGGTAGTGGTGGTGGTGGTGGTGGTGGTGGTGGTGGTGGTGGTGTGTGTGTGCATGCCTTCTTCTTTTCTCCCTTCATATGACATTGGACAGTAATAGTGACCATACAACCCCGGTGTAACCATACCCTTTGGAGAATTAACTTATGGGCAATTAGAATTTCAGAACAGGGAAAGACAAAGAAAAGTACAGCAAAGACAGTTGACAAGCTGTTGGAAGAAAACTTCCCTAACATCATGGAAGACAAGAAGATAAGTATGCAAGCTGAGTGAATCCCAAACACGATAGACCCTTAAACAAATTACTAAGACATATTATATCATAATCAAACCCTCTAAATTCAAAGACAAAGAAAGAATACTGAGGACACATTTGGACAGATGAAAAGTAGCTTTTGAAGAAAAATCAGAAAGACTAAGCCCTGATTTCTCAGTATAAACCATGCAGGCAAGAAGACAATGGGAAGACAAATACAAAATTCTGAAAGAAAATTTGCCAATCAAGAATCACATACATGTGGTCAAAAATGGCTTGGTACTGGTACAATGAAAGATACATAGATCAATGGAACAGAATTGAGAATCCAGAAATTAACCCAT
>NW_006408607.1:1304994-1306039 GCF_000296735.1 Chrysochloris asiatica | reverse complement strand
ATGTAAATTATCACATAATTTACACTACAACATTAATAAATAAATAAAGACTTGTTGATATTGTTAAGTGCTTGAATCGGTTCCAGCTCATAATATCCCTTTATAGGATTTTTGAGGCTATAAATCTTTGCAGGAGTAGAACACCTAATCGTTCTCCCAAGGAGCAACCGAAGGGCTAAAACTTCCGACTATATGATTTGCACTCCAGTGCTTATCCTATGAAGCCACGATACTCCTTCTGTAGAGATTTAAATCACCAGAAACCCTATACCAGGTCCCTATGAGTGGTGGTCGAGTAATGGTAGATGCTATGTCACTGATCTTTCAAATACCAGCAGGGTCACCTACGACAGACAGGTTTCACCAGGACTACCAAAGATAGACTAGGAAGAAAAGCCTGGTGAGTTACTTCTGAAAAATAAAAAAAAAACAAAACCTCCCCCTCCAAAAAAGATTTCAAGTTGTATTTTGAAGGACAATACTGTGATAGGATATTATCCAAATATCCGTATACCTAAAAGGAAGACCAGTTATTACCACTATTAATAAATAAACCAGTGATGTTGAAATTGAAGAATTCTACCAAATTCTTCAGTCTGAATTTGATTAAACATGCAATCATGGTATGCAAATAATTACTGGTGATTGGGATGTAAAGGTAGGAAACAAAGAGCAAAGATTTGTAGTAAGAAAATATGGCTTGGTGATAGAAAAGATGTTGAAGATCACATGATAGAATTTGATGGAATACACAAAAATCAAATTCACTACATTTGTGGAAATAGAAAGTGAAAAAGCTCCAAATCATCAGTGAGCATAAGGTAAGGGGCAAACAGTGGAAAGACCATTAATGGCTCATATGAAAGTGTAGGCTGAAGCTGAAGCAAATTAAAATAAGTACACTAGAGTCAAAATATGACATTGAACATATTCCACCTGAATTTAGGTATTATCTCAAGAATTAGACACGAATGACCAAAGACCAGAAGAATAGTGGATAGACAACAAGAACATCACACAGTAAGAAAATGAAAGGTCATTAAGA
>NW_006408607.1:1298205-1304009 GCF_000296735.1 Chrysochloris asiatica | reverse complement strand
AGAGTTAAAAGAGCTGAACAGAAAATTTCAAAGGGCAGCTTGAGAATACAAAGTCAAATATTATAATGAAATGTACAAATACCTGGAGTTAGAACACCAAAAGGAAACAATACACTCAGAATTTTTCAAGCTGAGGAAACTGAAGAAAAAAATCTAAGCCTCAATTTGAAATATTGAAGGATTCTATGGGAAAAATATTGAATGATGCAGAAAGCATCAAAACAAGATGGAAGGAATACAGAGAGTCTCTGTACAAAAAAGAAATGGTTGATGTTCAACCATTTCAAAAGGTAGCTTATGCTCAACAGCCCATTATAATGTAGTGAAGAGTCCCAGGTGCACTGAAATCATTGGCAAACAAAAAGTCTCCAGGGACTAAAGAAAAACAAATTGAAAAATTTCAACAAAATTAAATAGCATTGGATGCACTCACTCATCTATGCCAAGAAAAATGTCGATGTTTGTGCTCATTCCAAAGAGAGGTGACACAATGGAATGCAGAAATGATAGGACAATATCATTAATACTGCATATAGGGAAAATTTTTCTAAAGATAATTCAAAACTGACTGCACCAGTACCTTGATAAGCAACTGCCAGAGGTTCGGGCTGGAGTCAGGCAGGGGTGAGAAATGAAGTATATCATTGCTGACATGAAATGGATCTTGATTGAAAGCAGAAAATACCAGAAAGCTGTTTACTTGTGTTTTATTGACTACACAAAGGCTTTTGATTGTGTTGATCATGATAAGCTATGGATGACATTGCAGAGAATGAGTATTCTGGAACACTTAATCATTTCTACTCATAAGGAATCTGTTCATAGACCAAAAGGCAATCATTTACATAGAAAAAGGGGACATTGAAAGATTTACAATTAAGAAAAGTATGTGCCATGGATTCATTCTTTCACCATACTTACTCAATCTGTATGCTGAGCAAATAATCCTGTAAGCTGCATTGTATGAGGAAAAACGTGGCATCAGGAAAGGAGGAAGACTCATTAAACACCTACGATATGCAGATGATACAACTTTGCTTACTGAAAGTGAAGAGGACTTAAACTACCTACTGATGAAGAACAAAGACCACAGCCTTCTTTATGGGTTGTACTTCATTGTAAATAAAACTAAACTTCTCACAACTGGACCTATAAATAATGTCAAGATAAATGGAGAAAAGATTGAAGTTGTCAAATATTTCATTTTGTTCAGATCAACCATCAACACTTATGGAAGTAGCAGTCAAGAAACCAAACATTGTATTACATTAGATAAATCTGCTGGACAAGACCTTTTTAAAATGTTGAAGAGCAAAGGTGGCAGTTTGAGGACTAAAATGTGTCTGTCTGACTGAAGCCATGGTATTTTCAATAGTCTCATATGCATATGAAAGTTAGACAATGAATAAGGAAGACTGTAGAAGAATTGAAGCACTTGAGTTATGGTGTTGGAGGAAAATATCAAAAGTACCTTGGACGGCCAAATTAACAAACCTATCTGTGTTGGAATAAGTACAAACAGAATACTCAATAGAAGCCAAGATTGCCAGACTTTCTCTCTTATACTTTGGGCATATTATTAGGAAGTGCTAGTCTCTGGAGAAGGACATCATACATGGTAAATTGGAGGATCAGCAAAAAAATAGGAAGACCCCACAACGGGATAGATTGACATAGTGGCAGCAACAGTGTGCTAAAGCCTGGCAATGACTGTGAGAATGGCACAGGACCAGACAGTGTTATTTTCTGTTGTGCATAAGGTTTCTACGCATTGGTACGGAGTTCAAAGCACCAAAAAACAATACCTGCCTAAACTAACACTAATGAAAGTAGAAAACGAACAGACCTATAACAAAAGTTGAACTTTATCAAGTCATTTAGAAAAAAAAAAAAATCAACAAATATAAGTCTGGGTCCAGATGCCTTTACTGGTGAATTTTTAGAGAAGTTCTGAGACTAATTCTATTCAAACTATTTTAGAACATAAAACAGGATGACAAGCTCCAAAATATGTATTTTGAATCAAGCATAACCCTTATCTCTAAACCAGCCAAAGACATCAATAAAAAAGAAAATTACAGACCAATACATCCTTATGAAAATAAATGTAAACATTCTCAAAAAGTCTTAGCAATGTATTGGTAAGTGGACATTATGCTAATATGCACTGAAATGCTAAGGGTTGTGATGATATTCATAGAGCACTGAAAGCACTTGCTCAAATGATACTTATATACCACCCCACCTCTTTAATGAAAGCTGAAGATTCAAAGAATTTCTCAGCGTATACCATGTGAATGCATGAGTAGAGATCAAATGAACACATCATATTGTAAACACATTTGTCAGCTAAATCTGATTATCCAGTAGGATATTTATAACTGTCATGAATTTTAAAACATTTATATTGATGTATTTTAATTTATTCCCATAATTACCATTGTTTAAACACAGGGAAAATAACGAACACTGCTATGTAAATGCATAGTAACAAAACATGCACTTTCACCATAAAATGATGTACCCAGTTTATTTATCTGACCAAGATTATTTTCCAGAACATGGAAACACTGTCAGTACAAATTTTAATTATACATACAATATACAAATGCAATATTATTTTTAAAGCACAGCAACATAAAAATATATTGATTAAAAAGCAAATATAGTACTTACCATTTCTTAGCTTTTTCATCCTTCCTCTGCAATTCAGATACAGACAAACATAAACCTGTGTGGAGTCATACTTTCAGACTCTTTAGACATAAGATACAATCCATTTATGGAGCAGAGTTTGGGCCCTGGAGACCTGAAATATTTATAACTTATCTCTTGTTGTATGTGCTCTATCATCAGTCCTCTATATTTTTTGCTTTGAATTTTTAATACAAAGGCATTCAGCAAAATTCTATTTTAGAATGACTTCCTTAAGTTCTACATTATCTATATATGTGTGTGTTGTTGCTGTTGTTAAGTGCTATTTAATTGGTGCTGACTCATAGTGACCCTATGCAGGGTTTCCAAAGAGTAACTGATAGGTTTGAACTGCTGACCTTATGGTTTGCAGGACAGTGCTGATCCACAGTGCCACACCAGAAGTCCATATGTATATATGTATATATAAATATATTGTTGCTGTTAAGTGCTATTGAGTCAGTTTTGACTCATGGTGACCCTGTATAGGGTTTCTGAGTAATGGCTGGGGAGCATGAATCACCAACCCTGGAGTTTAAACTGACCTTGTATGTATATATGGTTTTCTGCTCATGTAAAGATTTACATCTTAGAAACTGTAGGGAGGTTCACTATGAATCAGAACTGGCTTGATGACATCTAACAACATGTACATAATATACACATACATATGGAGTTCTGGTGTGGTGCTATAGGATAAGCACTGGATCTCAGCTAGGTTTGAATAATAAGGTCAGAAGGTCGGCAGTTCAAACTCACCAGTGGCTCTTCAGAAACCCTATATGGGGTAGCTATGAGTCAGAACCCATTCGATGGCATGTAACAACAATATATATACACGAAGTTGTTGTTTTATAGACATGTATATATATATATATATACAAAACAACAATTTGGTGTATATATGTTGCTGTTACATGCCATCGAGTCATATACATAAGGAGCCCTAGTAGCATAATGGTTACGAATCAGGCTGCTAACCTTAAGGTTGACAGTTCAAAACTACCAGCCATTCTATGGGAAAAAGATGAGGCTTTCTGCTCCCGTAAAGATTTACAGACTCGGAAACCCTGTGTAGGGTCACTATGAATTGGAATCAACTCCACTGTACTTAACAACGACAATGCATATTCATGGAGATCCATGGAGATTAATGAGCTAGACTGCAAAGTCAGTTTGACCGCAAAGTCCTTAGTTCAACTGCTCCTCGAAAACCCTATACAGGGTTGCTATGGGTCGGAACCTACTGAACGGTACTTAAAAACAACAGCAAGTATACATATACATATATTGTTGTTACTATTGAGTGCTCTAGAGTTGGTTCCAAGTCATAGCAACCAAGTATAGGGTTTCCAAGGAGCAGTTGGTGGGTTGAACTGCCTACCTGTGGTTAGCAGTCCAGTGCTTATCCTATAGTGCCACAACAGGATATATATGTATCGATTACATGAAGAAAAACTTGCCATCAAAATTGAAAGAAGACTCATTAACAACCTGCAATATACAGATTATTCAACCTTGCTTGCTGAAAGAAAAATGGACTTAAAATACTTACTGATGAAGATCAAAGGCCACAGATTTTGGTATGGGTTGTACCTCAATGTAAATAAAACAAAAATACTCACAACCGGATCAATAAGTAAACCATGGGAAATGGAGAAAAGATTGAAAGTTGTCAAAGTCTTCATTTTTCTTGGTTTCACTCTCAATACTCATGGAACCAGCAGTCAAGAACTCAAATGACATATTGCATTAGGCAAATCTGTTGCACAAGACCTCTTTAAAGTGTTCAAGAACAAAGATGTCACTTTGAGGATTAAGATGTGCCTGACCTAAGCCATGGTATTTTCAATAATCTCATATGCATGTGCAAGTTGAACAATGATAAGGAAGACAGTAGAAAAAATGATGCATTTGAGTTATGGTGTTAGAGAAAAATAATAAAAGTACCATGGACTGCCAGAAGAACAAACAAATCTCTATTGGAAGAAATACAACCAGAATGCTCCTTAGAAGTCAAGATGAGCAGACTTCATCTCTCATACTTATCAGGTGGGATCAGTCCCTGGAGAAAGACATCACGTTTGATAAAGTGGATGGTCAGTGTAAAAGAGGGAGACCCCTCAATGGGCTGGATTCATCCAGTGGCAGCTCAGGGGTAAACATGATCGTGAATGTTTTGTTCTGTTTTGCACAAGGTCGTCATGAGTTTGAATCAACTTGACAGCACCAAACAACAACAATATAGTTAATTCATTTAAAATCCCTTTGTTGTTTGTTGTTGTTAAGAGCTTTCAAGTCAAGACTCATAGTAACCCCATAGAAGAGCAGCTGGATAGTTTGACCTGCCAAACTTCCTTGTTACTGTTACAACAATGCATCCCATTGCTGATCCAACAGTGCCACAGGTTAGGTATGGATATCTCAAATTTGACTCTCAAATATGCAACCCAAGTCTCCAGTGGAGGAAAGTGCTGGTAAACAGGAATAATATCATGACCAACAATAATTGATTCTAAAGCACATTGAAAACAAGTAACTAAAAGCAACTGGAACTGAGGTAAACCTCTAAGGAAGCAATAGGAAACTAACAGGACAGACATTTCTAATAGTAGACTTGGTCTCCGCAGAATAAGGGACAAGTTGAACAAATATTCAATTATGAAGGAATACTGATTTGTATTTCATATATGTATACATAATAAAACATGCACATATATTTTATGTAATGTACACACATCAGGGAAAGAGATGGTGTGAGAAGATACTGAATGATGTGATTTAGTTGTGGATGTTTGTTGTTGTTAGGTGCCATTGAATTGGTTTCAACTCATAGGAATCCTATGCAAAACTGAACAAATAACTTGTAAGTCCTGTGCCATCCTCTTAATTGTTTTTAACAATTGAGTACACTGGAGCTACCATAGTGTCAATCCATCTTCCTGTCTGTCCATTTTACCAAGCACAATGTACTTTCAAGGTCTTGGTCCCTCCTGATAATATATCCAAAGTATAAGATACTAAAGGAGCTCTGGTAGTGTAGTGGTTATGAATCAGGCTGCGAACCACAAGGTCAGCAGTTCAAAACTACCATCTGTTCCGTGGGAGAA